>NW_027105968.1:311610-321128 GCF_000696795.3 Halyomorpha halys
AAATAATAAAATAGTATAATTATCTACTATTTGAGTTTTTTTTTTACCGCATCCGGACCATATTCCATTCATACACACGGTTCATACACTATACACACGGTCAATCAATAATCTTCCAATATTTGTTTTTCACTTTTGTTTTGCATGTTCGGAAAAAAATATACCGTAATAAAATTGAAATTCGTATTCATTCCAAAAAATATAAACGATCAAATTCTCAGGACTTTTTTGGACTAAAAGTTATTGCTATTTTCGGAACCAATCTTTAAAAAATGTTAATAAATCGTGTTATGGTTAAAATTATTCTTTTTTCTAAACCTTATATATAAATAAATCTACAAGAAATTAACATACATACATACGTATGTATATTGTTAATAAAAATGGAAATATATTATTATTGCCCCAGGGGCAATTTAAGGCAACTAAGGTAAAGTTATTGCAGTTGTTAACCTTTTAGCATATCTTTTTCGAAATTGCTAGTGCAGGTAAATGTACCCTTTTAAAGTTTATGTTTTATGACACTTGTACAATATAATCTTTCCCCAGACTGGTCCCTTTCTACCTGCTAAGTTCAGCTTTGAAACTTACAGCACCCTACTTTAAAATATGATTTAGGAGGTCAGTGACAGCAAAGATCTGAGGCCTCCAAGGTTTCTTTTATAAAATTTCATGATTGAGATAAAAATAATTTAAAAATGGTTTTAAACTATTTATTTGTATTCTTTTAGTATTTAGTATTAATACTAAAAGAATACAATTAAAATTTATTTTACAGCTTTTGTTGAACTCTCCAGAACATATAATTTTAAAAATTAGTTTCTATCACTCTTAATATGAACACAAACACATTTCTAAAACTCCTACTAGTCAGCTGATTAATAAAAAAAAGTATTAGGTTTTATTTTATTTTATATTTTGTTTCGCCTATAACTCCTAAACTGTGCATCCAAGCAAAAAAGTTATAAAATTAAATAACATTAAATTCTGCGTTTCATAAGTTCCATAACCTAATTATTCGGTCCAGTAGTGTAAAAAGTACTAAAGTGTAAACCGCCAAACAAAAAATGAAACTGTTTTTCTATTATCGTACTATTCCTCTTTTTTTACTCTAATACTTAACATGAATTTACTCAATTTAAAAAAAGTAAAATTAGAAGATAAATTTAAATTATTCTGAAATCAAAATGAAAAAGTTTAGAACTAGCTGTGCTTTGTTCCATCTCTTTTAATTTTTTTTAAAAAGGAAAGCAGTGTATAGTTTTTCTCAAAATGCTCTTACATTGATTTTTTTTTTCTTTTTCACCTTCTATTCATTTTTTCTTAGTTTGCTCATTAAGAACTAGTTTCACCATTCAATATTGCACCACATGTTCAAACTTTAAGTAAACAAATATTCAACTCCAAATTAGTACCATTAACAGACACACCAACAAAAATATTGAAAGCCTTATTTGAGACTAGAAATTTTGATTGTTATATCCCACAACATTTTAAAGTAAAAGTTCAAAGATTTCTACTAAAAAACTAGCTAAGGAAAATAATTAATTTCAGTTAAAAAGATTTAAAATGAGAAATTAAACAGTATTATATCCTACATTGAATGAGTATCTTAATTTATTGATTTGGTTAAGTAGTAATAAAGTGTAAACTGTTGTAAACCAAAAAATAAAATTGTTTTTCTAATATTGCCCTATATCTCTGTTGGATTCTAATACTTCACATGAATTCATTAAATTTCCAAAAAGTAAAATTAGAAGATAAAATTAAACATTACTGAAATCAAAATGAAAAAGTTTGGAGCTAACTGATAGATCTCTTTTAATGTTTTAAAAAAGAAGTTCCTCCATTGATTTTTTCCATTTTATTTATATAGTTTTTAGATTGCTTCTTAACAAATAGTTTTGCTATTCAATATAGCACCACATGTTCAACCTTTAACTAAACAAATATTCAACTCAAAATATGTACTAGTTACAGACACACCAACAATAATATTGAAAGCCTTGTTTGAGACTAAAAATTTTGATTGTTATATCCCACAACATTTTAAAGTAAAAGTTCAAAGATTTCTACCAAAAAAGTAACTAAGGAAAATGGTTAATTTCAGGTTTTGGTAACATATGAGCAACAGAAACCTGTATCTGTTACTCGTGCATTTAATGCACCAGGATGATCCTTGAACTAAATGTTTCAATTCATAACTTTTTCTCTAATTGACCCATTAAAGGTTTCATGAGCCCATATTTATTTCATTTATGAGGATAAAGGACAAATTTATGAAGTTTTTTGAAGTAATTTTAATCATTATAATGCTAACCAAAGGAAAAAAATATTAAATTAGGGTTTTGTTATTTTTATGAAATTTCTTTATTTTTCTATTTCATATTATTATATTATAATAATTTATCATTTTACATATTATCTTTTCAAATTCTTGAGACTGGTATTTGATGTTTAAATAAATCAATTTGTATCCATTTTAAGTCTTAACACTCGGCCAAAACGTTGAACTGTTGATGAAATAATACAGTATTGAGACTTAATATGGATAAAATTGATTTATTTAAACCATAATTAATCATATTCAATCAATAATGAAGAGAATCATCATGAAGAAAAACAAAACTTGTTTCAACCTCTGTTCTTTTTTTACTAGGTCATTTTTTCTTGAAGTTTTTGCATCTTAATTATGAGTTTTATGTGGATTGTCAACTCTTTCCTTTTTATTTCCCTACAATCCATCTTTTTTAATTCAGTCCATGATGAGAGAAGGAACTGACAATTCACATAAAGCTCTGCTGGAGATTAAAACTAAGATTTAAAAATCAGACGAAAAAATGAGTAGTATAAAAGAACAGGGGTTAAAACAGGCTTGATTTTTCTTTGTGATGTTTCTCGTCATTATTGATTGAATATGGTAAATTATTGTTTAAATAAATCAATTTGTATCCATGTTAAGTCTCAACACTCTGTATTATTTCATCAACAGTCCAACATTTCGGCTGCGTGTTGATACCTAACAAGTGTACAAATTGATTTATTTAAACATTATATACCAGTCTCAAGAATTTGAAACGATTAAATATAAAACGATAAATGATTATAATATAATAAAATAATATGAAATAGAAACATAAAGAAATTTCATAAGAATACCAAAACTCTAATTTAATATTTTTTTCTTTTACAAAGTAAGCTTTGTAATGATTAAAATTACTTCAAAACACTTCATAAATTTGTCCTATATTCTCATAAATGAAATAAATATGGGCTCATGAAACCTTAATTATAGTAATAATACTATATACTAAAAGAATAAAATTAAATGGTTAAAAATTAATTAAGATGCAAAAACCTCAAGAAAAAATTACCTAGTAAAAAAGAACAGGTGAGGGAAGGAAAAAAAATTATAAATGCTTATAACAAATACTTCCAGAAGTAGAATTTATGAAAATATATAATTTTAATAATGTGACTGGACTATAGAGAAAAAATGTTTGAAAATAACCAATGAAAAGAGACGAAGGGTTGGAAAAATGTAGAGAATATATAGAATAGAGTTGTTATAAATGCATTTCAAAGAATATGCATCGTGGTCCGAACAATTGTTTCTCTGATAATTTTTATTTATATTCAAAAATTTGTCATAAGGATGGAAATATTTATAACTTATTTATAATATTAGAAATAATATGAAACAATACACAAAACAACAAAAATCTTTCTTCAAAATGAATTATTTTCTTAAGCTGAATTAAAATAATAAAATTACATGACTATCAAAAATTAAAATTTGTTTTTTACATCCAAAATAAGCTACTTAAAGAATAAATCAGACTGCTTCAATAGTGATAAAATTTAAATAAAAGATAAACCTCATAAAAGCTAAACCCTAGGTTATTTCAAATTGGAATAAACATTAATTCTTCCACATTAGTAAACCCAATCACAACAAAACAGCATAAATTTAATTTTGATAAACCAAAAATAACTGGATATTATCCTTAAATAGAAACATTTTTTAAGTGATTTATGTAAAACAAAATTAATAAAACTATATCAGACCATTTTTTATGAACATTTGGAAAAAAAAAGTATAGTCAGAGTTTAATATTTATAGCATGACACTCTGGCCCTTTTTGGTGTTTTTACCTTCTAGACTCAAAAAAGTTGTGAAATGTCAATTTCGATAGAAATGTAACTGATGTGATGACACCTTCTTGCATGAACCAATTTGAATTATAAAATTAACACTAAGAACCTAAACAGACATTATACTGATATCAATAGAATGAAAATAAATTGACCTCATAAAAAATTAGAATAAAAAAATATATTACTTCTATTTTAATCCAAAAAATTTCAAATTAAATATTATTTAGTACTAATTCTGGATAATGATAATTAGTAATATAATAGAATGTGTGATGGTAAATAAAAGAAGTGGACTATTAGAAGTATTAAGATAAATGGAGCATAGAGTAAAGAGGATATTTTTTAAATACGACAGATGAGACCAAGTTTTGCTAATAGAAATGACTAAAAAATGTTATTGACCGTTTATAACCAAGACTCAGGATACCGGAGTAAGAAGAGCACCATGGAAGAAAAAAGAAAATTAAAGCCGCCATATTTCTTTGTAATGATTAATATTACTATAACCAATAACAGATTTCAAATTTATCAACCATTGGTGGAAGCGCAAAGGTATAAACATTGTAAAAATAGGCTACTGGCCAATTTTGAGGGTGGGAGAAGGGCATAGATTAAAATCTGGGGCTTAGAAACTATACAATAGCCTTGAATAAGTGCCAGTATAATTAACAATATATTCATTTTCAGTAAATCAAGATACTAAATTTGATGTGTGAGTGCAATATTCTTAATTTATTTATATAGATTTACCAAAAAATTAACAGGAATAAAATATATTTATCATAAGATTAGATATAATGAAAAGTAAATATGAACCTATATCGGGAATAAATAAATTTGTAATGATGCTTGGTTGATATAGCCCTTTTTGCCGATCATATAGCAATTTAGACTTTTTCATACCAAATTGACACAGTCGTAAATAGGCTAAAAGATGCTTTCAAAAAAACATCTAAATACCTTAAAAAATGGGGATTAGTTTTCAATATATATAAAACAGAAACCATCATTTTCACTAAACGATGGCCTATATATTTAATATTTTATATATTTAAATAAATTTTGCCAAAACACGTAAATACTTAGGAGTCACTTGAGACAGCAAACTATTATTTAACCACCAATTCGAAATTGGAACACACAAGGAAAAATATATAATGTATCCATACTTTAATAAAAATTCAAAGTTATCTCGTAGAAATACATTGACACTATATAAAGCAGTAATAAGACCCATCTTAACTAATGCCTGCGCCATATGGAGCTTTACTAGTACAATAAAAAAAAAAAAATACAGGTATTCCAAACAAATGCCTCAAAATCATTAATAACTATCCATATCACACAAGAATATCTAAAATGCAGTATGAATGAAATATAGACAACGTACAGCATTATATACATAATTATGACATTATGACACATAATTTCTTTCAGACTTATTAAACCCTCTAATCACAGAAATAGGAAATTACACTAATACTATAACCTGTAGATATAAACAAAAAAGAACCAAACATATATTAATGTAAATGTAAATCAATGATATGTATTTGATGTTACTCAATATGTATTTTATTCTATTAAATCTTATGTATTTTATTTTAATTCAATAATGTTTTGATTTTTTTTTTTCTCCAGTTTGTTTTACCAAAATGTAAAATATAATAATTGTGTAAAATGTAATTAGTATCTAGAAAATTGTATTGTATAAGAAGGGGGTATCCCAAAACAATATACAAATATTGCACATTATATATTTATAGAATAAAGAAACATGTATACATATAAAAAAAAATGCCAGTTAAAAAAAGAAATTTTTAAAAACCACAGTTAATTCAAAATGTTCAAACTTAAAAAGAAGTGGACTAATGGAGTACCAAAAAAAAAAAAATTATATTTGATAGTGAAACTTCACATTTAATGTCAGTTTTCTTTTTACAAGAATTTATAAATTTAATACATAAGATTTAAGCTTCACATGTGCCTCGCACAAACAAAATGCTTTAGTTAAACAAAACAGGTATTATGAATTCTAGGTTAGATTGATGGTGCAAATTCTAACTTCTATAGGTATAAAAAATAAGTCTCTTAAAACAAAGTTTGTTACAAACTAGACAATGTTTTCTCTATTGACTTAATCTTATTCCTTTTAATTCATTAAACCATTAAGTTTGGATGATAGTCTTTAAAATATCATAATTTATCAAACATAAGAAATATTTTTTTAAAAAAAGCTTATGTATTAAGTTAGAATCTATCATAAATATCCCAAATAATTTCAATAAAAAAATTAATGAGGTGTAGATAGTTGACCGTAGATTAATGCTTGGTATTTTTTTAAACAAAACAAACATAAATAAATAAATATGGTTTTGTTTATTTATGTTGTTCTTAGCTGACCGCGCCCCCCGACAAACTTCTCCAAGAATAAAAAAATTACTTTAAGAAAGCAAATTGATGTTTAATATTCATTTCGATGTCTAATAACAGTATGAATTCATATAAAAATAGGACAAAATGAAATTTTAAGCATCTAAATAGAACCTATAGTATTATTTTATATTTGTATACTTAAATAAAAAAACAAATCTGTACTGCTACAACCCATGAAGGGTCTGGGAATCAGAACTTTTTAGGGAAGTACTGTTACTAGACCAACAGTTGGACAAGAGGGTGATTTGGTCAGAATCACACTTGACTGCCCGATTTTTCCCCAATTAAGGCCACCTTATGAGGGTGGATGGATGCTGGAGGGATCCCAAACCCACAGGGTTGACTCCTGGCAACAGTAAAAGAATAAATAATTATCTGCTATAGTTCATTCAAACCCAGGTCCTTGGAGTAAGTAGCACAGTGCCTTACCACTCAGCTGCCCACCTATCCTTATTTTTATACACTGTAATTTATATTAGAAATAATAAATGTTATGAAAAACTTAATAGAGGTATTTTATAGATAAAAATAAAAACAATAACGAAAGTAAAACAGTTTGAGTTCCTTATAAATATATCATTTAATATAGTATATCGCAACAAACAGTAGAAAGTAACAGTAATTAAAAATTATTTGATATTTGCCATAATTTACTTTTTAGTTGAGATAAACTCAAGTGAAATAAATGAATATTATTTGATTATGAGTTGACAATATGCATCATTCCTGGTAAACTGGCAAAATTAGTATAATTTTTATTAATATATTCTTCTTTGAGAGTGGTTTAGTTTATTTAAAAACAAATTTGATCCTTTTTTTCTCAACTTTATTCTTTTCAAAACTTTTCAACGTTTCGACCCTCAGGCCATTTTCAAGGATACCTTTATTTTGTTGTCATTTTCTTTTTTTTTTTTTTTAAAAAGAAAGAAAATGACAACAAAATAAAGGTATCCTTGAAAATGATCTGAGGGTTGAAATGTTGGAAGGTTTTGAAAAGAATAAATTTGAGAAAAAAAGGATCAAATTTGTTTTTAAATAGTATAATTTTGTTTGTGAGAAGTTATCACAAAAGTCAAATGTTACCTGATTTGATGAGGTTGTACATGAATATCAAAACATTAGAATTGAACAGGAGATGTACATGTTATACTTAAACTTTTATTTTTATATCTCTGAAAACAATTTTTGGTAAATAACTGATTGTTCTTACCATCCAAGTAAAGAGTATATTGTAATCAAGTAAAATTTTAGAAGTGCAGTTTTAACAGATCTGTTTTAGAGCCCCTCTGAGTAAAAAAAAAAAAAATGTTTGTCCATTGGTCTGTTCATATGTGTATTTGTGCCACAGTTATCTCTTGAACGGATGGGCTGATTATGTTGTTTATTTTTTGTTTTGAAAGATTTTGGACCCTCATGCATTATCATATATCATATAGTTACCAAATTGGGTAACTTGTGCCCAATAGGCAAAAACATCTTTTTCTCTAGACTGTGGTACCATACTATAAATCTTAAAAAAACAGAAAATAAATTATTAAGTTAAGAACATTTCATTTGGGCATACACAAAGCATGTATTTCAATATAAAATGTGTGTATATTTAATTAAAAGTTGATAATATTTCCTAAAAAAACAAAAAAAACATTGAAATTGGATCAGCATTAGAAGAGATTCAACTTTTTACTCATATTTTTCTTTTTCTTACAATTTGAGTAAGGAGAGTACTGTAATCGGGGCATATTTACAATGCATAGATTTCAAATAAGTGAAACAAATATTTTTATATGAAAAATAGAATTTTCACCAGTTGAATTCAGTTGAAAGTCCCTGAATCCTGCAAACTTTGGTTAACTATAAATAGTTTTTTCTACTATTTTAGTGTCTTTATTAACCGCCACCTGGCTATCTTCCTCCCATCTACTTCATACCTTCAACTATCTTCTTCCTAAATAAAAATTCAATTCTATTTAGAACAAATAAAAATCATTTAAATCAAAGCAGTGTTACTGAAGATATTATAAAAATGAAGAGAAGATGATTGGGGTGCAGTCAGTGAAAAATACTTCTTTTCTTCTTCTTTAGCTTTCCTCTTTAGTGCCTCTCAGGGTAGAGGAGCGTTCAGCCAGGAATTCCACTCTTCCCTATTCCTTTCCTGTTGGAGGTCCTATCCCCTTGCCCCACAGAGTCACTCAATGTAATCGAGCTATGACATCCTAGGGCGGCCCTCTAGGTCTTCTGCTATAGGCGCTCTGGGACATATTCCCTTGTCTTTAAAAATTTCATTTCGGCAGTGATTTTGCTCTCCTGTCTGTCTATTATTATCCATATAAAAGTAAAGGCAGATACGCTGTCTTGAAGATATATAGCCTGACACCTTTGGCCACTTCTTTCTTCCTTACCACAGTGTTACATGGCAGTAAACTGCATTTGCCTTGCTAATCCTGTCAAATATTTCTGCGCATACCTTCTCAGATCTGTCTATCATTGCACCCAGGTATGTGAAGTCTGTCACCACTTCTAATTCCTCTTCATTACAGTATATATGGATATCCTCCTTCTTTCTTTGAACTATTAGGATCTTCCTTTTGTTGGTATTAATAATTATTCCTTTTTGTTGGAGCTCTTCATTCCATTCCATAACTGCCAGTTGCAACTTTTACACTGCATCTGCAATCAAATGCAAAAATTGAATGAATTGTTTCTTCTCAGTTCATAAAATCTTGGATCAAAAACTGAATTGAAATAGTTGAAAATAAGATCCAGAGAATAGAAAAAGTATATGAAATAATGAATTGTGAAAATGTTAAGCAACAATCTCACTTTCATTATACTATGTATTGACAATCCGGGGTATTATTAAGGTGTTTCGTCATCTGCCCCTATACCTGGTCAGGGTATCCTTCTGGGAAGCTTTTAGCATCCTC
>NW_027105968.1:321403-335233 GCF_000696795.3 Halyomorpha halys
CTGCCTCGGGAGTCTTCGGACATCGACGACCAATGAGATAAGAGATTTCAAAATAAGGTAACGCCCTAAAAGGAGTAGTGGGAGAAAAAGAGTAGGGTAACAAAGGCAGGAAAAGGAGTGATTGCAGGACCAGACGGGGAGAAGACGGAGACTCAAGAGGAAGGGTTAGACGAGTGAAGATCACAGTCAGGAGGATGCACTTCGACCAGACGAAGACCAGGAAACCTGGACATCTCTGATGAAACAGAAGACACCTACGGCACTACATCCCACGGCACCAGCAGCTATAAGTATAAATTAACTAATAAGTAATCATGTAATAATTTATATTTTATGGCAACCTTTATCTGAATCATTTTAATCATAATCACAAATTGTAAATAAATAGTTAATCTCTTTATGTAGTTTATATACTATAATATAACCCAATATACCACTCTTTATTATACTATATAATTAATGGTAAGAACATTTTATAAATATAAAGGTATTTAATTGGTAAACTGGTAAACACACAAACAGCCTTTGGAAAGGAATCCAATTATAATAATAGTTTTTTAGGACTCAATTTATAATCAATTAATTAACTTATTTTTGGATAATTGCCTTCAGCGATTATCCTGGCATCCCAAGTAAAACTGATACTAGAACATAGCAATTAACACCCTTGTTATTTTAGTTTGGTTTATCTTACTTTGTTTTATGTCAAAGAAACTCAAACAATTTCAGGAAACAAGTTTGTTGCTCGATGAAAGATTCAAAAAGTTAAATCAACTTAAATATAGTGAAATTCCCAAACAGACTTAGAGGGAACTTTGAAAAAATGAAAAGTTTTCTGTGAAAAGTTCGGAACACTATCGCAGAAAATATGAATAAAATTTTAAATGGAATGATTCAGTTCTCAGTGACATAGCTACTGCCTGATAATTTAAAGAGCATAAAAATTTGTTCTCATTACATTTATTGATAAAAAAAAGATCTTTAAATAGTTATAAAAACATTTTAATCAAGAAAATAGTAGGTTCCATATAAACAAATTTATAAATGCATCTGTGAATAAATTCTTTTGCTTTGTATTTATATCATTTATGTTGTCTATTAGTATTTAAATACAATAATTGATAATTTTCTTTTATAAATAATTGTAAGATTCTATTACTGTCTTATATAAATTTTTAAAAAGTGTTTTATTGTTATGTTTTTATCCATTTACACACATATTTTTAATGTACTTTCCATTTCTTATTAGTCATAGTTTATTTTAATTATTTTCATGTTCATTTGCATTAATCTTATGAATGAAGTAAAATATTTTATAGAGGAAATATTCATCAACATAATTTTTGTTAATTCAAAATTTGGTATATTTTTGTTATTATGTAGTTACCAATGAATAAATTACCAATATATCTTACAGCAATATATGATCAAGTTCCTTTCTATTCTGCAACATTGAACTTTGCTTAAATACCTTATTTAAAAATATATATGTACCATTCTCCAATTTTCATGCTATTTCAGTTATACAGATTAATGATTTTATTTTATGTTATTATCCTCCTCGAGGCCAACATTTCCTTTTCACTTTGAGGTGAAAGGGCAATGTTCATACTTTCTTACACTCTCTAGCTGGAACTGAGACTTTGAAGTCAAGGGTACTGGTTTCTTTTGCTGTAAACCTAAAAAAAAAAAAAAAAAAAAAAAAAAAAAATGGCTGCAATCTTTTCATCATTCTTTGAAGTACTGGTATAAAATGTAATTTGAATTTTAGATGGAACAAAAAATTACTAAAGTAGATGACCCAAGTATGGCCTAAGTCCTTTCATGGCCTAGTGCTGAGAAATAATACAAAGATGGGATTACTTATACTTGGACATGACATCATAACAATAGGATGTTATAAAACAACGGGTCTGCAATTCACTAATGTAGCTTAGAAGTCAAAGAGCACACGTCCTTGCTTCATTTGATGTAAGTTCTCATGTATCTTGTGAATTTTATATTTAATCGATCTGGGAACCTGTTGATGATTTCAATAGCTAAGCATCTCTACTTTCAGGAAATTACTAGGGTTTTATTCGAATTTTGTTTTTTTTATAGGAAATGGGTGTACTTTAGGATTCACAGGCTTGCTGATGTGGGGATGCCATTGACCTCTAAGAGTCTTCAGAGGTCAGTTTTCACTTTTTTATGCATGAAGGGCTTAAAACATCCATTTGCCCTTCATGTGTCAAACTTATGTCTACCGATTGGGTGGTGGGTATAACAGTCGACTTGACTGGCTGTTTCTAGAATGTGAAGAGTAATCTCCTAAATTATTCATATGGTATTATTACCTTCTGCAATAATCTTTTTATGATTTGAATATTATAGAAGTTTAATTTTAATTTTTCCTTTGACTGTGGCCAAATTTGGAACCCCTGGTCTTAATATAGCCTATTGATAATGATTTGGGTGGACTATATGGATATGATTCATATTTTTAATCAATTTCACCGTATACATATGAATTCATTAGTTCATTACTATTAATTTATTAATTGTAAATTCATATCATTATCGTTCACTTCACAAATTCTTTCAATTATTTTTATTTCATTTTCATTTGTTATTTTGTATTTTGTTCATTGAATGATAAATTTTACCACTAGAAATTAATTCACATTGAACTATTCTGGTTTATAATCTGGTCAAACCATATTGGATGGACTTTTCTGAATAAATGAAATATAAAAATATCATCAAAAAGGAAAAAATGTTGGGCTGAAAGGTGATCAGGATACAATAGGAAGAAATGGGAAACACATGATCTCGTTTGTATCGGTCTAAACTGTAAATTTTTCTTGAAGTTATTTTACTCTTTTTATTATTTTACCAATTCAGTAAGTTCAACTACATGAAGGGAGGTGATTTGTCCAAGATTACACTGAACCATAAAATTTTTCTCCAATTAAGGGTACCAACTTTATAAGGATTGGTTGTGCCCAAGGAGGGCCTCCAAACCCACAGGACTGATGCACAGCTACAGTAACAGAATAAATAATTATCTGCCACAGCCGGATTTGAACCTGGGACCCAGGAGTAACACAGCAATTTACTCACTGAGCTACCCTGCTCCCTGTCTATATAACATGTGGAAGATAAGATTTGCATGACATTGTATATGTCTAAATGTTTTACCTTAAGTTTTATTTTCATTTTATAGGTGTGATACTACTGTAAAAGTGAGAGCGTTTTAAGAACTTTCAAGCAGGACAAAGTTTTTGTCAGAGTTTCAAACTATATTTTATTTTGGAAATTGTTTATGATAAAAATATTAAGATTGATCACTACTTAATAAATATTTTCTATCAGAATTAATACTCAGGCACTTCATTTTGTTTTATCTCTCTTTAGTCACATATTAATCTCTAGAATATGATTTTTATGGAAAATTGATATCACAAAAACTATAAATATTTAAGTGTGTGTCTGCTTCAGAATATTATCAAGAATCATTCCCTGAAGACAATAATAAAAAAAACAAAAAGAAATCAATCAACTTTAATTTTCAACAAAGTTTGATCACTAATTAGCATTAAAATATATCACAAAATACAAAACTTTATTATTACTATCCATAAAATTTGCACTATGAGACAATGTTAGTAATTGAAATCCTTTAATCTTGTGCACTATTCATACAAAATTTTCTTTGCAACATTGCTATATACAAAGCTGCGCAAAAATTACCAATAATTGAAACTGATAACTAAAATTGTCTTGGATATGATTTTTATTCATCAATGATTCATTTATGAATAAGGGTCATATATATGGCAATTTTGGTTATTAGTTTCAGCTATAGCTAATTTTCACCCATCTCTGACTCAATAACAAGAATAGTATTTTTTTGAGGATGATTTGCGAAAGAAATTATTTCTTATTGAGCCTGTATTATAAGAAATGAATTTTTAGTATTAATGCTTTGTAGTAAATCTTTCTATCATATATTGAACTCCCTTAGTCATCTTGTACTCTTTGTGCAGCCTAGAATGGTTTTCTTCTTCCAGAAAAGAAGTAATTATGGACAACAAAAGCAAATTACCTTTTTCCTTAAGCCCAGATATCATTTACCAAATATAACTGCCATTGTAGCTGCCTTGAAGTATAAAAAGATTGATTTGTAATCTTATCTTATCTTCTCAGGACCCTTTTGGTCAGTCCCCTGGGAAATCTCTCCAGAGAACAATGTCTCTCTTTCATATTGAACTAGATGGGTTCATCAGCTTAGATAAGATACTAATCTCCCATATTTATTTTCGAAAATAGATAATTTATCTTTCTGATTTATACAATTTATTTTATAGGATTCCAATTGCTATTGATATTAATATAATTCAAATCTTATGTATGGCATTCTCAACAAAGAAATTTAAAAAAAAATAAACTGTAATTCATAAGTGTTTCATCATTTTATCAGATAATTGTAAATATAATTTAACCCTACCATATTATTATTAAAATTATTTTGTTAAATATATTAATGACTAATCTCCTTTAATTATCTTATAAATATAATTAAATTTATTTCTCAACTTATCAGTTATTCAATATTGGCTCAATTTTCAAGAAGTATTTTGGTCCCTTCAGGGTTAGAGAGTTTTATATTGTTAATTATTTATTTTAACATAGAGATTTTTACAGAAGGAAGCATTATTAATTAATAAAACAACTCTAATAAATAATATGAGCATAGTAATTAAAATGATACCTTCTTCACCTGATAAATATACCTACAACAACAAACAACAACAAAACTGGAATAATAGCATACCATATAATAATATACCGTTTTACATGAAACATTCATTACACAATAAATAAACAAATTAATTAAACAATTAATATTTAATGCTTATAATATCTCTTCATAAACCTGTCTATGAATATTAATATTTCTCAAATCTCTCTTTATATAAAATTAAAATAGAACTTATGACAATATTTATTAATTTTAAACAAACTATTATGATTAACGATGAACTCCAAAAATCTTTTATGAATAACTAATTTTATAATTTAACTTTATAAATATTAATTTTTCCAATGTAAAATTTAACTATACTGATGTTTTGGCCACTCTTAATTCTCTCCTAAATATTATGCACATTTTAAAAAATATTTATCAAGCAAACAATTGAAATTGTAATTTAATTATGAATGTACATCCTGTCTGCTATTTTGACTTGTGCTCTCTGCTGGGAATATTCTTGATGTCTTCTGGAAGAATGAAGTGTATGCTTTATTTATTCCTGATTCTGTTGAAGTCTTGCTGACTTGTTCGGCCAACCGCCAAGGAAAAATATGTCTTCGTTTCATGTACTTGGAGATGGTACAGTTTCATTTCTTATTATTCATTGTTGAAAATTCTTTAAAAACTGCCCCACTTCAATTATATTGCTCCTTAGGCTTATAAGAAACTATTTCATACATTCGCTAATCTAATTTTAATTTTTAATCTTTGAAGAGTCAGGTTTGTAATTAACTTATAGATTTTTGTATATAAAAACTTCTTTGATTTGCATCTATTCATAAACATATATTCTTTAATCTTAATAACCTAAAAGTTTAAATAAAACAACTTTGATTTATAAATATTTATATCATCCTTACTATAATATGACTAAAGTAAATTTATTATAATAATTACAGTGACAATGACATGAGTATTGCCATAATAATATACTTAATATCTCCATAGAAGATAAACAAGTTTAATTTAGATTTATTCAACATTGCTCAGTGACTTATTTTAATTAATCACTAAAAAGTGAAGAATCAACAAGAAACATGAATAAGCACAATTTATCTCATAAATAACAAAAAAAAAAATAAATAACATTTATTACACTTACAACAAAGTCTCGGATCCTATCATTACAAAGTATATTTAAATTTTCGATGTAGATGATAAGTTTGGTGCTTAGGTGTGTTTGCATTGTCTACAATACTGTAGTAAAGCCAGAATTTCAATAAAAAGGTAACAATGATACTTATTAAAAATAATATTTAATAAATTTATACGTATTTTTTAGCTTAAGTACTTTTGTTCAAATAAAACAACACATTGGAGAATTCTAACAAATTATTAACAAGTAATTGTAATTGGGATTAATAATTATAATTAACATTTGAACAAAATTAGTTGCAATTACTAATTTTTATAAAATGCCTCAAATTTGGGCATTTGCAAGCGTGTGGATGGGCTATTTGGATTGGCTGGTACAAGTTGGTTTGCATTTGTAGCTTAGCTTACCTGTTGAGTGTCAGTTTTTCAGCACAGATCAAAGGGTGCTGCCTCCAAATGTTTGCCTTCAGTTAGCATTGTTTTAAAATTGCCAACTTGGTACTATATGTGTTTTAATTAATTAAAAAAATCTTCCCAATCTTCAAAATTTGTTATTAACTCAAGATTAAGGTTGTGTAATTTAAAAATTATATCGATTGGGTGTAAGCACATTGTTTCAAGTCTTGTTGATCAACTTTAGTAGTGTATTTTTTTTTTTAACACAGTACAAATATATACTTCTAAAGAAATTATATGATGTAGCGACACGCTACCTGCTGGTCTATACTGTAACTATTACAGCTGCCAAACCCCTATATCCAGCATGACTCAACCTACCAGCTAAAATGGGAACCACTACTGACGACGATCAAACTTAAATTGTAACATGTTACAACTATATAAAGGCGGATCCACATGTTGGCCGCTCGCCACGAATCAGAGGCTTGTACAAATGTTCGGTAAGCAGAGAGCGGGCCATCCACATGTCAGTGTTATTCAGAGAGGCAAGCATGGCAGACGGTAAGTGGTTTCAGCCATTGCACTGGGATTATATTATTTTTATTACAAAAAAAAAAGGAAGTTAAATATAAATAAATAAAATTAAATATAAAACTTATTATAAAAATTAACTACAACCTCCTAACAGCTCTCAGTTGCAACTAGACAAAGAGGAATGGTGGAGATGCTACACTAGCACTCTCACGAACCCCTTTGATCTGTGTCCAAAAACTGACTCTCGACGGATCGGCAACGAGCTTAGGCCAACTCGTACAAGCCACCCATCCACATGCGTGGCATGCCCGAGTTCGCCTTGGCTTTGCCAACATGTAGAGGCCCCTTTAAGGTGGATCCAGATATTGGCCGCTCGCCACGAATCAGAGGCTTGTACAAATGTTCGGTAAACCGAGAGCGGGCCATCCACATGTCAGTGTTATTCAGAGAGGCTAGCATGGCGGACGGTAAGTGGTTTCAGCCATTGCACTGGGATTATATTATTTTTATTACAAAAAAAAGGAAGTTAAATATAAATAAATAAAGTTAAATATAAAACTTATTATAAAAATTAACTTCAACTTCCTAACAGCTCTCAGTTGCAACTAGACAAAGAGCAATGGTGGAGATGCTACACGAGCACTCACGAACCCCTTTGATCTGTTTCCAAAAACCGACTCTCGACGGATCGGCAACGAGCTTAGGCCAACTCGTACAAGCCACCCATCCACATGCTCGTGCATGCCCGAGTTCGCCTTGGCTTACCCAACATGTAGAGGCCCCTTTAAGGCGGATCCACATGTTGGCCGCTTGCCACGAATCGGAGGTTTGTACAAATGCTCGGTAAACAAAGAGCGGACCATCCACATGTCAGTGTTATTCAGAGTTTCACAACAGATTTTCACTTATTTCGGGCTCTTCAAAACTCTCTTAACAGGAAACTCTTTAATTCGCTTGAGGACTGTTATGAATTTATTTTACAACCCGCTAATATTGCTTAACAAAAAACTCCTACTGAAGAGGAAGAGGTTTACTATTTATATAGTGGATAAGTATTTTCTAGTGCTATATTTTTAGAATTGTTTACTGTCTTTTAGTTCACTGCCTTCTCTGGATTTCTCTTCCTTCCTCTACTTATCATATTTTTATTGGATCCGGCTGCTAGCTATTGTTCGGGCTTACACACTTCTTCGTATTTACAGGAACTTTACTTTACTACCTTTCTGAATGAAACTGGGGCATTCCTCCTTCCTACCTGTTGAAATAGGTTCTGTAGGACGAGGTTTCCATCCTTAGAGAAATTAGGGCTGGCGCCCACCTATAAGTCTCGTCGTGTCTATTCACCTCCAAATCAAATACCTTACCTAAATAACACACGAATTTTCGTGGCCAACTGGCGAAGATTATATAACAATGTCTATTGTAGTCAGATCTAACGCACCACCTCCACAATGTCTAGGTAATTACATTATTAAATTTCTGATACAAATTCTAGAACTAAAGTTGAATTTATAGGGTATGCATTACTACTTTTAGTAATTTTTATCATCCTCAATCTAGTTGGCTGAAATTTATGTTCCTTTCATTTAGCTTATGTTTACTTTGTTCCTTTTTATAATGAAAATATAGTAAATCTTATCTGGATTATTATTATAGGAAGTCTGGTGAGTCAATTCATTTAAAATTTTTTGAGGTTAATGACTTCCATTTTTGAATGAATTATTTATTAATAATTCTTGACATTGTACAACGTTTCGGGACCACTGTCCCATATTCATGCACTTTAAAACCTATAACAATATTAAAACTAACATAACACCAATCTTCATCCTTCAATAAAAAATCACTAAGTTAATATTAAATACAAAAACATGACTTATAAAAAACAAGGAAGTAACCAAACAGCACACTGGACATGAGATAAGGTCCAAAGAGGTTGTAAGAAATGTAGAGAGATGGCTGTGCTAGAGAGAAGTGAAGATGCACAAATGGATTGACAGATTTCACATATGAAATCATGAGGTGAATATTATTGTATGAATTAAAATATATAGTGATGAAGATTGGTGTTATATTAGTTTTATTATTGCTATAGGTTTTAAAGTGCATGAATATGGGACAGTGGTCCCGAAACGTTGTACAATGTCAAGAATAATTAATAAATAATTCATTCAAAAATGGAAGTCATTAACCTCAAAAAATTTTAAATGAATAGTAAATCTAATTTCCGACTCAATTCAAAATAAGAAAACAAACATGTGGAAACCGACATTTGCTGATTCTTTGATTTGCCAAAAATTTGCACAAGTCTTGGTTTTGCAACAAGTAGCAAATGTATAGACACAGCATAAGTGTTATTACTTTTCGTCTAGCACTGTTTTATATGTTTACAAGCTGTAAAGAAACAATATTCGAGCGATTTTATTGAAGTTATGATTCACAATCTAAAAGTGCCTCAATAAGTCTGCTACATCATGGCAAATTCGCGCAAGCGCAAGCGTGTGAATGAATTATTGGGCTTAACTAGTACAAGTTGGCCTGAATTTGTGGGAAAAAACAAAAGGTGCTTTTGCTGTATCCACACGTTTGTGCTCAGTTAGCATTGTTTTAGAACTGCCAACAGATGAATATTTGTGATTTATATGTTTTTATTAATTAAAGAATTTCTCTAACCTTTTAATTAAATAAATAACTCAAGTTTAAGATGGCGTATTTTAAAATGAAATCGATTATTTGTAAATACATTGTTTAAAATCTCGTTAATTAACTTTAGCACTTTATTTTTTTATTTAAGATAGCACATATATATATTTATAAAGATATCTTTTATTTAGGTAATTAAATTAACAAGCTTATGATAATAATTCTAAAATAAAATTTGAATTTATAGGTTATGTCGAACAGTACTATTTCCATGAATTTTGATCGTCTACTTTGCTGATAATCACGTTTCTTTTCATTTAGCCTTCTTTTGTTCCTTTTTATAATTAAAATCGAACAGTCAAAAAGACATAAAAGCATGTGGCTAGCGACATTTGCTTATTCTTTTGTTTGCCAAAGATTCGTACAAGTCTTGGATTTGCTCAAATGGCAAAAGTGTAGATCTATCTTTATATATTCAAGTTAGCAAACACTAATGCCTGTTGAACAGATTCGATACTTAGGACTCCATCTTGACAAGAAACTTACTTGGAATCCACACACAAGACTGAAACGACAAGAAACTGCTCGTAAATTCTGATTGCTACAACACTTACTTGACAAACGCTCTAAACTTCCCATTCACTACAAAAAATTAGTATACACTACAATAATCGGACCAATTTGGACATATGGAATTGAGCTCTGGGGCTCCACCAAACCATAAAATTCTTCCCGCATCCAATCGTTACAATCCAAAATCCTACGTAAAATCCTTGATGCTCCTTATTACGTCACAAATAAACTCATTCACAAAGACCTTAACATCCCATTCGTTGCAGATTTGGCCCAAAACAGATATGCGTCTTTTGATTCCAAACTCTTTAACCATCCTAACCCATTAATTCTTAATCTTTCATCCTTAACAATCCCTGATAATCCTCCGAGGCGTCTGAAAAGAAGATGGCCACGGGACTTTCTAATTTAAATTAATGTTTGAAGTACCACCAATGGGTGGTTCCTTCCCAAGATTTTCAAGTGTATATGAAACATACTACATATTTACCTATTGTATAATTTTGTACAGTTGTAAATTACATTAAATAAATAATTTAAAAAAAATAAATAAAAGTTAGCAAAGATATTAGGGAGTTTTAGGTAGATCACGACGACCTTCATTATTAGTAATTATGAATTTCCCAAAGTGAAGTCTTCGCGAAAATTCTTGAAATTATACCATTTCAGAACGATTTTAATTGTTTAAATTTTGACTTCAACAAAGTTGGAAACACTTGGAAGTAAAGTAATGCAGGCCTAAGAATACAATTATAAATCATTCCCTAGATCCAAAGAGACAGGCTCCTTGATCCTGACAAATGATGAAGTCTCTTTGCGTTAATTATTTATTTTATTTTTTATTTTTTGTAGAGTTCCGAAATAACTGTGCACTTTTATATTCAAAAAGTCCTAACTTATACGTTTACTTAAGCACGTTTCTGAAACGGTTTATGCAAGAACTTTTTTGTTAGACTTTCGATTTTATCTTTAAGGCCCTTACTATTTTGATTTTCTGTTAGTTTTTTTATTAATCACGTATCGGCCAATAAGCAACACGGGAATATCAATGGTTAGGCTTCTTAGGGAGTCTTGATTTTCTTTCTTTCCATCGCAGTTTCATGATCCTCGACTGCCTTTCTTTTATTTCTTCGGACCACTTCGTACCCCTCTTCCAATATTGGTGAGATTTTTCAATGTTTTCCTGTACATGTCTCTATCTAGATAGTCGGTATGTGAAATTTTAAGTCTCTTTGATTCCTTTCTCATTTGCCTCGTGTATCCTCCCATGCTTTTGTAGCTAAAAAATTTGTTAAAGATCTTCTTGTTCAATCTTTTCTCCTTCATTCTTTTCATGTGGCTATAGAACGTCAGCCTTCTGATTCTCATCTCGATTTCCATGTCTTTGATGTTTCTGTAGATCTCTTCGTTAGTCCTTAGCCTGTAACCTTCTTGTGTTTTTCTGAGCCCATAAATTTTTCTTAAGATCCTCCTTTCTATTTTTAGCAGCTTTTCCAAGTTGGATAAGCACGTGGTCTCCACCCCATATAAAATCACTGGCCTTATCACAACGTTGTAATGCCTTAACTTTGCATTGGAGAAGAGGTTCTTCTTATTGTAGATTTTCCTATTTGAAAGCTTAGATTTTCTTGTAACAGAGAGCGAGCACGTAGTTCCGCGGTAACCCGACAGGGGCCAGCACTACAAGCGTCTAAGCAGCTGTATAATTGTATATAAGTTTATTATTATAAAAATATGATCTCTTGTATAAATGTATATATGTTAATATGTAATATGTAAGAATGTTAATTATAAAATAAAAAGAGATCGAGCAATAAGATTCTACGGAACTATCTCAAGTAGAGTTAAAAGAGTGAATTCTCAGTGATAACCGATCACATGAGGCCTTCAATTGTCACCGGGATTGATCCATCAGATTTACTACCACCCGGAATGGCCCCTCCCCATTCCTTGTTAGCCCCTGGCAGTACAGCCACTAGTGTTAAACCGCCTTCAGCGGACCAAGCATGAACATCTTACAATGTCACAAGGCAATACAAGATAAAATGTATTTAATGTATATATTCCTTAGATTTAAGTTGTATATAATTGTAAATGTTTAAATAAATAAAATAGGAGGTAAGAAAAAAAAAAAAAAAAAAAAAAAAACATCAGATTTAACCTTCTCCGGGTCTAGTCATAGCACTGGTGGCTTACACTCTACTCGAGATAGAGAAGTTTATTGCTAATCTATTTTCGTAAGAGTTGCTTTTTATTATGGTCACCTTAGACTATGGCCTATTTCCTCTACCTTTTTCCAGCCGTCTTAGTCCGTCCGCTTCATCTCGGCAACTAAGATTGTAACCTACTTCCTAACGGTTTCACTGGTCCGTCCGCTTCATCTCGGCAACTAGTAAGTTGGCTCCTATCATGACAGTTCTAGTCCGTCCGCTTCATCTCGGCAACTAGAACTGTTACTCTACCTCAGACTCTCTCACCTAGACCTCCTCTACCTAGTCAGTGTCCAGGGCTCATCCCCTGGCACGGCCTTCCTTTCTTAACTAATAATGAATACGCCTTGTCGTGGGCCTTCTGTAAAGAAATATCAGGCTGGAGAAATCGCCTAAGACCAGACAACCCCGACATTCTAATTTGGTGGTTTTATCTCGGATGCTCTATTTCTCAGTTGTGACGAATTATTTCTCCCAAGTACTTAAATTTTCTGGTCACTTTTATATTTTCATATTCAGTGTTTACTGTTTTTTTCTTGAAATTTACTTCAGAAGTCATGAGCTGTGATAAGTCTGCTTTTTCTGCTATTATTTGACAAATAGCCTCTTCCTCTGATTCTTCTAACAGTGCGAGATCATGGGCAGAGTTTCTGATAGTTTGTTCACATGGAAGTTTATTTATACTTCCACCTTTATATCTGTTTTATTTACATATCACTTTTATAATCTTACATTAGCTTTGCTTACTTTGTATTTTTATTTTCATTAAATATAAATGGAATATACGATTAGGGAAAGTATTGTGAACGTGCGAAATTTCGAATTTGAGTTTTAAATGAAAATACATGTTTTGACGCCTCCTGAATCCAAATTACCGAATCTCGCAAAATGGTCTGTGTCCAACAGCCAAGTTCAAAAATGAAAATTTGTTCGAAACTTACATTTGGGGTGCAATCAAATTGACACTGTTAACTGCGAGCACAAATGTGGCATAGTTATACGTGGTGAGGAATAGTGTTATGATTGGTTGGGATGTCAGCTGTATAGAGGATGGGACCAGGGATACTACCTTAAACCGTCATCTTAAACTTTCTGCCCATTTATATCAGAAGGCGAGAACAGTAAGACGAAAGTCATATCGTCTCAACAACCTCCTCACTTCTCCGGCTCTCTCATTGAGATTGAAGCTGCAGATATACAAAAGTATTCTGAGACCAGCACTACTATATGGGGCACCATTGTTTACCCACATGTCAGATGGAACCCAGCACCTTCTTCAAACTTTTCAGGATTCGATGTTGAGGTAAATCGTACGCACATCATGGAGGAGGAAGAGGCCACCGGAACTGCATCAATTGTTGGAGTTGCCTACTGTGCCGGAGTTCATCAAGCGACGACACATCAAATTTTTCGATTCACTTCAGTATTGTACGAATCCGTTATTCAAACACCTGCCCCCCCCCCTCCGGTGCGTTGGCAACACACTACGTAAGGTCACGTAGTATTAGGATTAAGTTTTTATTAGATTTAAGTTTGTTATAAGAATTTGCATACACGACAACACGACGACCAGTAAAATTA
>NW_027105968.1:337003-347436 GCF_000696795.3 Halyomorpha halys
GTGTATACAGTTGTAAATATCAATAAATAAATAATTAAAAAAAAAAAAGTTTGTTAAATTCAGAAATAATGTGTGCCCCAACACATTATACACTTATACACATTATACATAGACAAAAAAAAATAATACACTCCAAAAGACTCCTTAGAATGTAGAAAAACGAGAAAGTTCATTGTTTATAAATACGCCATTAAAATTTTGAAGGGGTTTTGAAAAAAAACTACCTTAAGGAACACCAGTGGACTGTCATTGATTTTTTTAAATTAGTTTTAATTGATTTAACTAATTTATTACAAAATTTTGTATTTATTTCTTTTTTACTTGTTTTTCATATTCCTTTGTATATATTTTTTTCTTTTTTACTGCTTGCTCAAATTAAAATATTTGCTCATAGCATATGCAGATAGAAAAGTCTACTATGATGAATATGTGTACCCTTCTTATAAATTGAATTAACTTTTAAACTGAAAGTTTTTGAAAAAGTTCGATATCTTTATTAATTGTATTCCCTCGTTTAAACGGTGCTTAAGCTATTGCCGAGTGAAAGATTGAGAAATGATTTCCGAATGTTGTTAAAGTATTCTGTTCGCACACCCTGACCATGACCAGAGATGCCGGTAGCAGCCCAACTTTTATCCACCCTCCCTAAGTTAGCTCCCGCCAGGGGAAAGTTGTCACCAGGCTTGGGATGGGGCAAGTGGACGTGAGGCCACGTTCGCCTCAGTCCGCAGTAGGTAGCCTTCCACTTCCTCGTACTATTTTCCAAGATGTGACTTATACTTAGCTTCCTCATGGATAGATGAATAATTCAGGCAGGAAGTGGTTGTCTCGGAGTGGCGATAGCAGATATTTAGACAGCGGCTTTTCCTTTCCTGAATTATGTAACAGCTGACGATCGGGTGGAGTTTCGCTGCTTCGGCGTTATCGGAACTGATGGCGTAGGAATATTTAGTCTATTTGAGTAAGTGACTACTAAATGAAATCTTGGTGGGTGTATTTTCGCCTTTTGTTTTTGTAGAAAGCCGAGGAGACCGACCCATCTTCATAAATTAACTCACTAATTTTATTTAATTTACTTTAGTCACTACTATTGAATTATTATCCAATTAAAAAAATATTGGTAATACTCACTATTTTTCAAGCCCTGCAAACTACCTAGCACACGTTGCTGAATCTGATATAGTTTTCACCTCATAAATAAAAAAACTTAGATTGCAGTTTGAAAAAAAGAAATTACTTTTATATATAAGAAGATGGTTCGGGTTGCGGTCAAAAGTGAAACAAAAATAGTTTACAACTATTTATTTACCGACGTTTCGCCCCACTTTGCAGGGCTTCATCAGGGATAAAAGATACAAAATGATATAAAAAATTTCTTTATAATAATACGTAAAATATAAAGCTAAAAAAGTACAGGAGATGCATACAAACTAGCCACCGTGATGGTTTCATCTGTGACCTCATTTAGACATAAGCAAACAACACTGATTTAATGATTTCCACTTTTTAAATAATTACGTATTTTACTGTTAATGAATGAATTTTCATAATTTGTTTTTTAAAAACAACCATGTAATACAGCTCTATTAAAGCAGAAAGTACATATTTGTCTGAAATCGACGCTGTAATGTTAACAACATTGTTTATAACAAACTCGTATTTCTGTTCTGCGGGGTTTAGAAATGTTGAAGCAGCTGAGTACCTATATTCTAATTTACTGTTTATTTACTAAAAATACTATCTTTATTGCTGATGCTCAGATGGATCCCTTTTAGCCAGCTTTAACCAAATGTTTCTGATTTTGACATCTTTTGGCACATGGGAATATAACTTTTGTGGAGTCTTCATTGTAGTATATTTTCAATTATGTATTGCGCTAGAACGCTAAGGAGCATAATTCATTGTTTAAATAAAAATAATTAAAAAATGAAATAAATTAAAATAACACTCATACTGAGTAGACAAGCGTAGTGAGGTTTCATGTCGAAATTACGTCATACCTAAACAATAATGGCGGCTTGCTTTGTGACGCAGAAAAAAAATTAATTTTAATACGTAATTTGATACTAAATATCAATTTTAAATTAAAAAAATATATATATATACATATATAAAATTATCATTATCAAATTAGTGGTGTACGACATTTTCCAATAATCCGTAAAATACCGCATTGTATGAATATATTTATTGCTTTAAAACTGTATTTCCATAAAAAACACATTAAGTAAATTTGATGTAGATAAAAATGGAGTGATACGCATTGGCATATACCAAGAAAGTCTCGAGGCCATCTTCTTTTCAGGAGCCTCGGAGGATTTTTAGGAATTGAAGAAGAGGCATGGTTAGTAATTAGAGTGGATTTGAGTACTTAGGGAGAATATAATGGAAGGAATGATGTCTGGTTCGGGCTAGATCGGTAACATATGGAACATTAAGGTCTTTATGGATGATTTTATTTGTGTCAAAGTAAGGAGCATTGAGGATTTTACGAAGGATTTTGGATTGTAAGGATTGGATACGGGAGGAATTAAAAGGTTTAGTAGTTTCACAAAGCTCAACTCATTAAAATTGTTATGCAGACCAGTCTTTTGTAATGAATTGGAAGTTTAGACACTAACATTAAGAATTATAAATAACAGGAATAATTGTTTAATTGTTTAACTAATTGTTTGTTTAATTTTATATAATAATCTTCGTAACTTAACTTGACGTCATGCCAAAACAATAATAGCAGCTTGTTTTTTTGCGCTGTAAAATAATTAAATTTAATTCGTAGTTTGAGTCTAAATAACAAGTTTATAAAAAAAAATAAATAAAATAATAATAACAAATGCAAAGTAAGACACAATCCATAAAATTGTAAAATAGTGTATTAGTGCAATATACTAAACATAATAACAACTAAACCTACTTGCTATTTGAGTGTTTGTAATTTTAACTAAGTTTGCAAGTTTTACCTGTAATTTTTAGAAATTACTTAATGATAACAAATAACTGTGTTTATTTTAACTCCATGTTGATTACATGTCTATTTTAAGTTAAAATTATGCAAATTTCAGTGCATTAATAAGTTCTAAGCATTTTTTCAGGGAATGAAGACTTTAAACTTCTCTGAAGACATATATAGACTTTCTCAATTCTTTAGTACCTTATAGTCCCCCAGTAATTATTTTTTTATCTCCTTTAATATCGTAAAATACTGTATTACGAAGAAAGGGTGATTAGATTTACAAAATAACATAATGTCCATTCTTTGATTACTGAATGATAAACAGAAAATTTAATGTAATTTTCTTAGGATGTCGGATGGTATGATTTATTTTCTGTGATTGATAAAGTCTCTGTAGCATTAATGTTTGAGGATCTTGAAGGCAATAACCGGCTGACAAAGATATATGTATTGTCGTAATTGGTGCTCCGTCGGATTAGAAGAAATCTTCAAAGCGTTGATGGATACAGTACAAATAACCCAAATGTCGTCTTCGAGCTTAGCGGTAATATACGTCTCGGGATTTAGCCAGGAATTAATTTAAGAACTGTCACTCATTATGAAAAATATCAAATTCAATATATTACATATCTTTATCTTTCATATATTTGCGTGCTTATTATACAAGAGCCCGATGCAAAAAATCCATCTCAGAACATAAATCTGTAATTAATTTTAAAAATTAGTTTCTTTACCGTTTAAGATGGAAACACATTTTTGGTGGTTCTAAAACTCTTAATAATTAGCTAGTAATAATAATAATGATTAGGACATCTGTCCAGTGACACTCATGTTATACCCAAATCCACTAAATCAGTCTTATCCCATCTAAAATTCGGTAGACCAAACGTTTACGCATTTCATCCATTTTGGTTCAGTGTTTATACAAATTTTAGAGATCCCACAACCTTGCAGGCCCATCTTATTCGCCGCTATGGTCAGCGTTATATAGCTTTCTAAATTCTGAGGTTAACTCATCTTTTTCGGTCCTAATGTTTTATATAATATTATACTTTAAAAAAGCTTAAGGATCTGTTTCGAACTTAGTGTGATGTTTAGTATCCGTAAAGTACAGTAACTAGGCAATTACAGGTAATTATAGAATACTAATTAATTTCATAAAGTAACGCATTTTTTTTTGGCCTATAACACCTAACCGGTGCATCCTAGTGAAACAGTTATGGTAGAAATTTTTTTAAAAATTTAATTTATTAATTGACATTTTAAAATGCATGAAATATATATACAATAAGTAAATGTGATGTGAGATATATTAATGACTCTATACAGACATGTGGAGAATCTACCCCTTGGTAGAACTCCAATAACATTTTTATAGGAGATCTCGAGGCCATCTTCTTTTTAGACACCTATGAGAGTTATCAGGTCTAATAAGTGTTGTAATAGCCGGCAGTTTAAACTGACCACCAGTTTCCTGCCTTTTCAGTCTTGTATGAAGATTCCAAGTCAGACATTTGTCCAGATGTAGTCCTAAGTAACGGATCCGTTCAACGGGAATAAATGGGGTATCATTAAAGGATACTGTAGAGCAAGAGGTCATGGGTTTACGAAGATGCGTAAATGTGATTTGGTGGGATTTATTTGAATTAATTTTAATTCTCCAGTTTTAGCTCCATTGTTTAAGGGTGTTGATTTATTATTCATCATTATTCACTGACAATAGAGATATTTCATCGGTAGTAGTAGTGAGGAAAATGTTTGGGTGGGTTGGCATGACAGCTGTAAAAACTATATAAAGGATAGGACCAAGGATACTACCCTGAGGTACACAAGTAGACTAAAGAAATCCTGTATAACTCTAGCGGCTAGCTACCCTCCAGTTCTGCATACCTCCCTCGTGCTTATCGAAATAATACCTGGTAGGACGAGGTTACCATCCTCTGAAATATAGCGGTTGTTACCCGTTAGACTCATCATATCTAGTCATCATCCTTGTCAACTACCTTACCTTTGTAAACTTAACACGCATTGTCAAGGCCTTCTGGACAAGCAGAATAATCAAGAAAATAACCTACCACGACAGAACAATACGGTCTATATGTATGATTTTATTTGTGACAAAGTAAGGAACATTGAGGATTTAACGACGGATTTTGGAGTGTTAGGATAGGATACAAGAGGAATTCGAAGGTTTAGTAGAGCCTCAAAGCTCAACTCTATATGTCGTGAGAGGCCTTAATACAGTTGTGTAGATCAGTCTTTTGTAATGGATTAGAAGTTTGGAGCGTTTGTCTAGCAAGTGCTGTAATATTCGAAATAAACGTGTAGTTTCCTGTCTTTTCAGTCTTGTGTGAGGATTCCAGGTTAATCGTTTGTCCAAATGTACTCCAAGGTAGCGGATCTGTTCGAGTAACAACATTAAATGAAACTGTAGGGCAGTCAGTACGTTTACAACGAAAGGTAAAGGTGATCTGATGGGATTTGTTGAAATTTATCTTAATCCTCCAATTACGACACCATTCTTCAAGGGCTGTGATATGGAATTGGAGAGTTTGGGATACGATTAATGGGTTATTATTAGCAGCGAGCACACATGTGCCATCGGCATACGTGGTGAGGATACGTGTTAGGATTAGTTGGAATGTCAGCTGTATAGACGGTGTAGAGGATGGGACCAAGGATACTACCTTGAGGAACACCAGCGGACTGAGAATAGAGGGATGTATAGGAACCATTGTGGTTTACTTGGAAAAATCTATCAATGAAAAAGGAACGAATGATGAGAAAGTATGTAGGAGGTAGGAATTTACGGAGTTTGTAAAGCAGTCCCGGGTGCCAGACTCGATCAAAAGCCTGTTCTACATCGAAAAAGATTCCCGCACAGTACTTTCCGCGCTCCAAAGAAGATGAGACTACGTCCACTACACTATGACATTGCTAGATAGTAGAGTGGGATGTTCGAAATCCAAACTGGTAACCAGGGATTATATTATGCAACATTATTAAAGTATACTGTAGGGCAGTGGTAGGTTTATGACGTAGAGTATAGGTGATGGGATTTATTTTTATCCTCCAATTTCTGCAGCATTGTTCAAGGGTTGTGATATGGGATTGGAGAGTTTGGAATACAATAAACTGCGAGCACACATGTTTCATCGGCATATGTGGTGAGGATAGTATTAGGATTGGTTGGAATGTCAGCTGTAAAAATTATATAACGGATAGGACCAAGGATACTACCCTGAGGTACACAAGTAGACTGAAGAAATCCTGTATAACTCTCTAGCTACCCTCCAGTTCTATATACTGTGTACAGGATGGGACCGCGGATACCGAGAAAACACCAGCGGCCAATAATAATTTAAAAATAAAAGTTATAGAAAAAAGAAAGAGATAGAAAATATATATTACTAATGAAATATGTAAGTAAAATACTAGAATAAAGAAACAAAATATAAAGTTTAGCAAGATAAAAGAAGTTATTAGAAGATATGACAATAACAATATGTGGTTAACATTACTAATAACGTGGGTAGGAAAAAATAAGATAAGGGTAAAGAGGGAGAAGGTGATAAAAGAAAGATAAGAAAAATGAGAATTAATATAAGATAAATAAAACATAATACTCAACTCCTTGGAGGAGATCGGATATAAGTGAAATGTTGATTTTGGACGTTCTAAGATCAAATGTTTTATAATATAGTACGAAATATGCAACAAAAATAGTTGACTAGCAGTTCAACAATAGCACATTTACAATTCACATAAGAAAGAACTAAAGACATCAAAATAGCTATCGTAATGGCGTTGTTAGTAAACAAAACCGAAAATCATCTTCACTGTGCTTGTAAAACCGTTTAAAGAGAAACTGCACTTAAAACGATACTAGTAGCGATCTAGGAAACGAAATAAAAATAACAGTTGTTATTCTTTTCGAAAAACAGTTCATTCGTTTTGAAAGAAGAACTGTTGTTATCAAACGATTGTTGTACTTACCACCGCCAGTCGTATCTGTCAAGAATGATGCATCGTAAGAACAATGTGATCATTGCCTAATCGATTCGAAATTATCGAATTTCTGATTATTCACAATGCAGTTGTTAATGTTTTAACCGTATTATATTGTTATAATAAATTAAAGTTTATATGTCACTAATTATACACATAAACATTATTATTGTTATACAATTTGGATGTGTGAAATGTCTGAAGATTTTTTGAATATTGACTTGTTGATCTTGATACATATTGTAGTTGAATATGAACACAATTATTAAATATAACCTATACACAAACTCAATTTTACTTACATCAATTAATAAAGGAATTATTATTTTTTCATTACCGTGGTGAGCTATAAGAAAAATAATGAAAATAATCATTAACTCCAAACTAATATTCGTACGATTATTAACTAAAAAAAATTGCTCACTTAAAAAAGAACAATTACTAAGTCATATGAAATTTTAATGATAGTTTAGTGATTTCAATTAAGTATTGAAGATGAGCCGTAGAAGAGAAGTTATGATTAGACTACGAGTATAATCACGTTCAAATGTCGGAAGGATCTCAAATGACCATTTTCGAAAAGAAGTTGATTGAAATTGATGAATTTTGATGTTCTTGTGACACTGATGGTTGCAATAAGTACTTACCAAGTAGGGTATGCATTCAATTAATGTTGTTTTTATAATTATTTGTTGATAATTTTGAGTAATTTAACCTATATATTTGAATTATATTTTGTTTTTGTAAGGATCTGTTTCCCAAAAGACAGGACAAAGGCCAATTCGCCAGCTCACCAGAATGTTGTCACTAAGACTGAGGAAGCCACTCGGATACGACCAATGTAAACAGTAATTATGTTATCAGATAAACTTAGCCAATTACACACAACATGTATACAGAGTTGACATTAAAGTTTCATATGGGTACCAGGTGATCACAATTCACGTGACGTGTTCTTCTGTATCTAAGAGTACCTAACCATTGTCTACTTGGTGGCACATAATATAGGTTATCTGTCTGGAGGCGAACACAATTTGTTTTATTTTTGTTGTTGTTTGATATTATTAATAATAACGAGAATTGAAACGAATAAATTAAATATAGAAACATTATTACTCATATCGTAGTATACAAAAAATAATTATTTAATTAAACATTAAAAATACCTACAAGATGTTCAAGGCTTGTTCCAACACAAGCCTTTTAACTAACATGAATGCGCGTCTGCGCAGTATAGAGTTCCTGTATCCCGCAGAGAACCACCGGTTGGAACACGCCTATAACATGTTTTGAAGAACTTAGTATGCTGATGTAAATTTGCACTTTGGCACTTCATTGACCATTCCATCAGTTTTTTGCTTGAAACTAGAAAACTAAACATTTTTCGAAGATTTCCTAATAATATAATAATAATGCTAATAAAGCCAACTGAACGAAGTCTTCATAAACAAAGAGAGATCAGTTGATTGGTTAAAAGCTGGAAGGCTATTCTCCGAGACAGAAGAATTTGTGGTGGCTATGATGGCTAAGATCAAGTGATTGCCACGAGATCATATGTGTTAAAAGACGCTACAACACCAGATAAGTTTCGATTATGCTCAGTAACACTCTAATTCATCCAACATATCACTGGTGGATGTGGAGTACTGGCTGGTACTGAATATCTGCAGAGGCACAACAATGTGGCCGAAATTTTGCATCAGGCTGTGGCTGTGAAGTACAACCTAATTGAAGATAAGAGCCCTTATTACAAGTACCACCCAAATAAACTCCTCCAAAAAGGTTCTCTCAGGCTCTATTCGGATGAATCAATTATTACAGATCATACAGTACGCCATAATAAGCCAGACATCATCCTTATAGACCTAAGAAAAAAGAAAGCGGAACTTATTGATGTTGGGATCTCCAAAGATAATAATATAAGCTCCACTGTGGAGAAAAACTGAGGAAATACCAGGAATTGGCGTTAGAATTGAAAGAAATATATAAATTGGAAGGTGTTGCCACTACTCCATTCATAATATCAACGAATGGTCTCATACCAAAATCAACAGTGAATGCATGGCATGGTTTGGGGGTGCCTATAGACATGCTAAGAGAGGCTCAACAGTCAGTTCTCTTAGACACTGCACGTATAGTGCAAACAATTTTAAATATTTGAATTAAAGGAAAAATAAATAAAAATATGAAGGTGGTTGGACCTCTAAATCTTCCACCTCAGATACTCACAGACCGTAATAATAATAATAAAAAAAACCCTAACGAAGCCGAAGGTTCGATACCGATACCATCAAACGCTCTCTGCATACATCCTTCCAATGATGCTCCTCCAAACTCAATTCCTCTAAATCAGTTTTAACGCAATCCTCCCATTTACGTTTCGGTCTACCCTTCGGACGTTAAGTGTTTAATAACATTTTAGGGATCCGCTCGTTACTAAGCCATACAACCTTATACGCCCATCTTATACGCCGCAATGCTATAACTTGAATTATATTTACCGGGTGTTGGTCCCTTAATTCAGCGTTGTGTAATCTTCTAAATCCTTCAGTTAATTCATCGAAGATTTCCTCTACATAATTAAATCAATGTGTAAATTTCACTTAATTTTCAATCAATCTGGGACCTTAATACGGCGCGCTATTAGTATATACTACACATCTTAGTTTATCTAATAAGGTTATTTTTCATGAATAAACCGTTGAAGTTTTTCTTCCACGATTTTATATTTTATTTTTAAGCCATAGGCCTCACTTTTTAGAAAAAAAATCTCCCATAATTTTGAAACTTTTTTCAGTTTTTCGCCAATAACTAAAAATTAAGCGTTTTTCGAAGAATCGCATTCTAAATAAAATCGAACCAGATAAAATTTCCTCTAGATGAAATACGTACCTTTTTTTCCATTTTTAGCCAAATCGAAGTCCCAATAGAAAAACTACTATTTGGACCAAACAACTTTTCCCAACTGTTCAGTAGTGGTTACGTATCAACATCATATGCCTGAAACTATTTAACAAATTTCAGCCAAGGTCAAATCGAAGTGTTTTATTTTCGGTTAATATTATAATTGAATTAATAATAATAAAAAATATCCAAAAAGTCTCAACCTTCTTTATTAAAACGTATTCTATAGTTGATATAATATATAATAATATAGGGGGGTGACGGTAGCAGCCTGGTAATGCGCCTGTCTGCCAACTCATAGATTGTGAGTTCGAGCTCGGCCCTACCCGGGATTTTTTCAAGCATAAAATTATGTAATACTCACTCACAATCCCCCTCCCCCCCGGGCATTTATGAGGCCCATTAGCCAATGGGTGGCACTTACAAAATTAGGCGTGGGAGTGATGGACCCACCCTATGAAAACGACGTTAGGAAACGCACTAAGTACTTAAGAAATACATCGCGCGAGGCCTTGGACACCCACGGTCTGTCGCGCCAATAATAATATATAATATTAACTTATATATA
>NW_027105968.1:347536-352387 GCF_000696795.3 Halyomorpha halys
TATATAAGTTAATGATAGTAAAATACAAAAATTGTGAAGAGTAGAATTAATTATTAATAAATATTGATAAATACAGACTATTTTAGGCCGGAACGTTGGACATGTTATTTGGTTTAATAAAGTAGGTTGAGCCTTTTGGGATAAAAATGTTATTATTAATACAACTACTAGTCTCGAACAAAATAATAAAATTATATATAAATCATTATTAAATTTTAATCGTAGACTAGGTATTTTGTCTGATTAATAACCAATTATATATATTTATATTTTGTTTATGTATCTAAATTTAGTTTTATAACCACAGATTGAAAATGCTAATACAAACTTTATTTTTTGACAGATATATATTTTGTATTTTTCTTACTAATAAGAGTCATTCTCCCGAAATTTAATTTATAGTACACTTTATCAACGTTTTTTTCTCTGAAAAATTTATGAATATATTAAATTTCTTATTTAAATTTAAATCAAAGATTACTAGAATGTTCACTAATAACATTAACAACAATATTACTATACTTCATTAGTAACCAACTGTATAATTACAAACATTACTAATGCATGATTGATACATTTAAGTAATAAAATCTGTTTTATGAAAATTATCCAAATAGTCTCAACCTTCTTTATTAGAACATATCACATAGTACAAGAGCCTAAGAGGAGAAAAAAGTCAGTCGTCTCACCCCAATTTTTGATTACTTTGATGGAAACTATGTATAATTACTAGTTAAAATTGATGAGTCTGCCATGTATAGGTAGGGGGAATAAAAAATTGTAGCTGTTTCAAAACGTTAAAAAAAAAAAAATATTTTATCTTTCGGATCTCCCGATCTCCTCATTTAAAGAAAAGTAAATGTGCTGAAATATGAGCCCTAATAGAGCTATTTACATTCAATACTTCTAAAGAGATAGCTTTTTACAAGGCAAAAAAAATAAATTACTTGTTATTTGACAGTTTTGAGAAGAAATTTTAAAGAAAGTGAAAAAAATATTTAAAAATTGAAAATATACGAAGCTAATTAATGGTGGCTGTTTGAAAGCGATAAAAAAAAATTAATTTTTCATTCTGAGCTCTATATCTTAAAAAGTAGGAACAACACAAGAAAATCTAAGAGAACGTTATTTAAAGATGAGAAAATTTGCTAAAATATGAGCCTTAAAAGAGTTATTTACATTAATTAGTTCTCGAGATATAGCTTTTTAAAAAGGAAAACTTCATAAAAATGTTGTATGGAACGTACTGAAAGATTAATAGTCAGTTAATTTATTTTGAGAAATCTATGTCTCAGGTACTATGTGACGTACAGATTGAGATGTATTTGACGTACAGTATGAGATTGAGAATTATGTGGCGTACAGATGTTTATTAGCACTCAAATTAAAGCTAGTTTAATTGACTATAAAAAAGTTTATGACCTTTACCTTCGTAGTAACAGTAGTTTTCATGATATTTGCTAAAATAAATTGATTTATAGTTGTTCGGACAATAAGTTTGATTTATGAAAAACTTCATTTCAGAAACCATTTGACGTACATATGTCTGCCAGCGCTCAAATTAAAGCTATTTAAATTTAATACAAAATAGTTAATCATGTTTATCTTTGTAGGAGTAGTAGTTTTTATGATATTTGAGAAAATAAACTCATAAAGTGTTAATTTCTAGTTGTTCGTATAAAATGTTGGATTTTTGAAAAAATATATTTCTAGATCCATAAGACGCACATATGTCTGCCAACACTCAAAATAAAGGAAATTTAACTTTCTATAAAGTAGTTTATGATACTTATCTTCGTATGGATAGTTGTTTTTATGATATTCACTTATGAATATGAATTTGGCAAATGAAAATTTGTTCGAACAACTATAAATCAATTTATTTTAGCAAATTTAATGTAAACTAATACTCCTACGAAGATACACATCATAAACTACTTTATAGCTGATTAAACTAGCTTTAATTTGAGTGCTAATGGACATCTGTACGTCAAATCGTTTTTAAGATATAAATTTTTCAAAATAAATTCACTAACTACTGATCAGTACGTCCCATACAACATTTTTCCGAAACGTTGTTTTTTAAAAAGCTATAACTCGAATAACGTTAAATATTTAACGTAAATAACTCTATTAGGGCTCATATTTTAGCAAATTTACTCTTGTTTAAATGACGTTCTCTTAGGTTTTCTTGTTGGTATTTTTTAAGACATTGAGCTCCGAATGAAAAATTATTTTTTATCACTTTGAAACAGCCGCCATATTTTATTTCCCCAACCTATACTTGGCAGACTCATCAATTTTGACTATTAATTATACATAGTTTTCATTAATGTAATAAAAAATTGTGGTGAGATAAAAGCCTTTTTTCTCCTCTTAGGCTCTTGTACTATATTCTATTAGTAAACAAAATAAAAGAAAAGAAATAGAAAAATGTGAAGATGGTCGGGGGCGTGATCAAAAAGGAACAATAAATAGTTTTCAACCATTTATTAGCTAACGTTTCGCAACACTTTGCCGGGCTTCATCAGGTCTAAACAAGATACTAACAACTAAAAATATATTTAAAATGTAAGATAATTAGGAAACATTTAGGTTAAATCATCGAATCTGTAAAATTAAATACCATTTTGTTCGTACTTTAAGCACTATAAAAAGCAACATTTCATAAAAATGTTGTATGGGACGTACTGAAAGATCAGTAGTTAGTGAATTTATTTTAAAAAACCTACATCTAAAAAACGATTTGACGTAAAGATGTCTATTAGCACTCAAATTAAAGCTAGTTTAATAAGCTATAAAGTAGTTCATAATGTTTATCTTCGTAGGAGTAATAGTTTTCATGAAATTTGCTAATATAAATTGATTTATAGTTGCTCGGACAAATTTGTATTTGCCAAATTTATATTCATATGTGAATATCATAAAACTACTATCCCTACGAAGATAAGTGCCATAAACTACTTTATAGAAAGTTAATTTTCCTTTATTTTGAGTGTTGGCAGACATATGTGCGTCTTATGGATCTTGAGATATATTTTTTCAAAAATCCAACATTTTTGGAAACAACTAGAAATTAACATTTTGTGTGTTTATTTTGTCAAATATCATAAAAACTACTAGTCCTACAAAGATAAACATTATTAACTATTTTATAGTAAATTTACCTAGCTTTGAATTGAGTGCTGACAGACATCTCTACATCCGATGGTTTCTGAAATGAAATTTTTTATAAATCAAACTTTTTGTCAGAACAACTATAAATCAATTTATTTTAGCAACTATCATGAAAACTACTATTCCTACGAAGGTAAAGGTCATAAACTTCTTTATAGCTCATTAAACTATCTTTAATTTGAGTGCTAATAGACATCTGTACGTCACATAGTTCCTGAGATATAGAATTCTCAAAATAAATTAACTAACTACTAATCATTCAGTAGACTTTTAAGAAATTTTGTTTTTTAAAAAGCTATATCTCGAGAACTATTGGACGAAAATAGCTCTTTTAAGGCTAATATTTCAGCACATTTACTCTTCTTTAAATAATGTGCTCTTAGGTTGTCTTGTGTTTTTGGTAGTTTTTAGGATAAAGAGCTCCGAATGAAAAATTAATGTTTTTTCAAGGTTTTGAAACAGCCGCCATTTTTTATTCCCCCTACCTATACTTGACAGACTCATCAATTTTGACTATTAATTATATATAGTTTTCAATAAAGTAATCAAAACTTTTGGTGAGATAACTGCCTTTTTTTCTTCCCGGCTCTTGTGCTAACAGGTCCAACGTTTTGGCCGACCGGTCATCATCAAGGACAATCTTAAATTCAGTATCACAGCTTCGCAGAGATGTATAAAACTTTACAAGCTATTATGATCAAGGCAATTTAATACTTTCACGATAAGCCTGTAAATACAAAAATATAATTTATTAGTGTATATTAGTAACATAGTGACGAATACTGGTTTATTTTGGTTAAGGTTAGACAGTGTTAAATTATTGTCATGGGAAAAATAACCTGCAAAGTTTTAGAGATCAATGTGAGGCTGTGAAACTAAATTTAAGATTGTTGTGTGGTGGTTAGATCGGCCGAAACATTGGACATGATTGATAAAATTAAACATTGTACTTTTTTTTTTATTATTTTATGTGTGATAGTTTTATTAATAATAACGAAAAATATCCAAAGAGTTTGTCAATCCTAATTTTAATAAATAAAGTTGAGATTTTTTGGATACTTTTTATTAGTATTAGTTAATCATTGATTTAAAAATATACAAACATTCGAAAGCCAAATATTTAAAATTGTAAAAAATTGGCGATATTTTGATATTTAGTTAATAATATCGATTCCAGTATTATTATCATGAATAATTTTTTTTTTGATATTTTGTCCCTACCTTCTTTGAATATTAAACATGGGGCACTAGAGAGAGAAGCTTTATTTAGTCATGCTGCCCAAATACATACACACAGAATACAAATCAATCCATGATCGGACATATAAACAATAAATATATTTACATGATATAACAAATAAAAATGATATATTTTTCCTACATTCTCCTTTTACAACCAATACAAGTCAACACACTAAACACAAATATTTTAATTTTTTTTTTCTATTTTATTTCATTTAATAGACAAATTTAATCACTCTCTCAGACTCTCCCCCCCCACAGTGATCCGTTACCCACGTTCGATCCGTTACACTATTTATAAATAGATAGCAATGTGAAATCAAACTAATGACATAATTGTCATAGCAGCAGACTAGTTTACAGAAAAACAAACAAATAAATATATTTAAAAAAAACTAATTTATAGATTTTAATAAGTTAAAAAAATTACTT
>NW_027105968.1:359127-363845 GCF_000696795.3 Halyomorpha halys
TTTTCGTTATCTACATCTCTAGTTATAGTTTTATTGTTACGTCATAACTTTTAATTTTTACAGGGAATCATTTAAACCTAGATATATTTCAAATATCGGAAAACAGGAGAATAAAGTATTAAATCTCTTGCGGAAAAGAAAAAGAGAATTCACGAAAAAATTAGCAGAAAATGATGTAAGGATATATTTAGAAATTATTGATAATGTTAAAGGGCCTGAAGCGTTTTTATCTCGCTTAAGGAGAAATCAAGTATGTTCGTCAAATATTGTTATTCAACCTGAAAATTTGGATGCTTACTTGAGATATATTTTGAATTCTCTAAAAATAAAAGCGACCACGATACCGTTTATTAATAAGCACAACTCTGAATTTGAAGACGAAGAAAACTATTATAACGAAAATATCTACTGGGACTCCACATCGGTTTCAGAACAACCAGTCTTAAAAAACACAAGAAGGGCTATAGGGCCAAAAAAGCTAAGATTGTTAAAAGCCCTTCTAAAACGGTTCAGGGGCAAAACGACTACTGAGATTTCGGCTTTATTTACTAAACTTGCTATGAAGACGACAACTCTTCAACCGTCCACGAGAGAATCTCGAGAGACCAAAAGGTGCTTTTTGACTCTGAAAGATTTTGACCATATCTTCACTCCTACAACCGGGAAATACAGCGATATAGATTACTACAATATAATAGAGTATGAAGGATTTTTGCCGTTAAAGAGGTTCAAAATGTTGAAGTCAAATCTTGAAAAATCCGAAATGCCTCTTGCTGCTGGTAAAAATAAAATTATGACAGAAAGTTATGTATCGTTACTAAGCAACGTACGCAGTGGAGACAATAAAAAAACCATTGACGGTACCTCGCTAAACTCACTAGCAGAAAATAACGTGACAAGATTTATAACAAAATTGAAGAATCAACAGCCTGACCAGCTTCCTGTAACCCCGATAACCTTAATTCTAAAGGAAGGTAACAATGATATTTTAATTAGTAACAATACCATGATTCTTCCAATACCTATCCACGGAAAGTACGTACGTAAAGATATGACTAAAAGTAAGTTCAATAACGGGTCATACACACCTGGAGATCATAAAATAAGCCATTTTAATATGAGTAAATGGAGTGATATAAACAAGTTAAAGGATGAATTTAATAATACGGGCTCGTTAATTGCTTTTCTCTTACCCAGTCTGATGCAGCCCTACCTAAATAGTTCTGCTTTATCCATTTTATCTAATGTAACCGGAGTATATCCATCTGAAGTCAATCAAATGAAGTCATCAGTAGTGTCCGATCCTGTAGGAGAAGAAAATTTAGGCAAAAATATATCCGTGATTAAAGTTCTTATTCCCCCGATAGATGGAAGCACTGCGAATGTTAAACCTTCGTCACTCTTTAAAGATCAGAAATTATTTCATGTGGATTCCGAGATATTGAAAATACTACAAGGTAGCGAAAGTGATTCACAGTTAAATTTTGGCAGAATAAAGTCGATCAAAATTCCTAATTTTAATGTATATTCCTACAATATTTCTTCATCTAACAAGGCAAATAATCATTGCATCGGAAAAACATGGGAGAACAATAAAATGTTATTACAAAATCCATCGAATCCTTTGTACAAAATTAATCGGTTTTCAAATGGAACCCATGAATTTATAGCTATTCCATTTGAGGTATTATCAAAGGAGAATATTAATTTATTACCAAATCATTGTGATTACTTGGAGGATAAGAGTGTAAACGATCAATCGTTTTCGGGACAACTGAGAATGGACCTAGGTAAGTACGTCCACGATAAAGAAGAGTCTTACGACCCCTGCGATCCAAAACACACCACGTGGCATCATCGTAAAGCTCATCCGACAAGATTCGGGATGCATTTACATGAGAAGCATATTACATGTACCAAATGTTTAAAGTGTGAAACCGAAAATACTCTTTTCAAGTGTGAAACCGAAAATACACTTTCCATGTGTGAAACCAAACATACTCACTCTTGCTTACAGGGAGATCCATGTCTAACCGCAGAGTGTATGCCTGAAACAGAGGCTCCAAATTGGAGGTGTACCTGTAAGAAAATCACCAGAGAGGCACAGCGCGTCCGGCATAAAACTGAAACGTTGGTCCAAATCCACCAAACTACAAAAATTCCTACGTCAACCAGTGCACTCTTACCGTCAAGTGCTATTGACCAGTGCACTTTGAAAATTTATGACATAGAAGAAGAGGAAGAAGAAGAAGATGATTACTTGATGGATTCGACGATCGACAACCAATTTCTAAATTCAGATCAACAAAACTTCGTCACACATCGCCCAGTTGAAGCACAGTGTCATTTGTGCCACACGACCACGTGTTCTTGTGTATGGCCGAGACCCACTGTAACGGGACCCTCAAGGCAAGATATTATAGTATCTATAATATGTGGAACCCCAGATTGTACAGAAATGGGTACAACAAAAGAATGCGAAGTGTGTATGAGATGTTTTCCTGAAAAGATTAAAGCCGAGGTACACCACGAAACCTGCCCTCCGTGTGAGGTAACAACTTTAGAAGACGATGGCCCGACCATTTGTACAAAACCTCCCGTCACCTGTACTGCACCTGTCACCTGTACTGCACCTGTCATCTGTACTGCACCTGTCATCTGTACTGCACCTGTCATCTGTACCAAATCCGTACCCTGTTGTCCTCATATCATAAAGACCAAAAAAAGACGTTGCACATGTGCTTGTTTCTGTAGGAAACGAGGACAGACCAAAGTACAGTGTTGCAGGATAAAACACTCAAAACCTAGGAACCATGGAACAAAAAGAAAGGAATGCGTAGATGTCATTGCGAATCAAGCCTATAACTCTCTCATTTTGAAAGTAGACGGAGTAAAAAAAACTCCTAACTTGAATAAAAAGACAACTCAGAAAATAACGGTTACGTCACATGAAGAAACTACTACCATTATGCCTCTTACCAGTACCTTGCCATGCACAACAACAGAAACTTATTATACAGTGACAGATATTGATTTAACCGAATACATTGATAACATTAAGACGACCGTTCATGAAGTATATAACGAAACTGTAAATAAAGATGAATCCGATTCTGATTATTGGTTAACCGAAAGTATTTCGGATACTGATACATCAATATCAAATGATTTCACAACAGAATTAACTGAATGTACTGTAGAAACGGAATGTGATCAACGACAAACAAGCGAAGAGAATCCATGCATGTACGAGACAACATTAACGCATGAGCCAACATGTATGTATGAGACAACATGCATGTATGAGACTACTTGGACGACTGAGACGTCATGCATGGATATCACATACCCGAAATGTGTTAGATGTTCTTGCTCGCGGGAAAAAGTGCCCTACACCAAGAATTGTAAACATCGTAAAATTTCCCAGAGTAATTCTTTAGAAGAAACTAAGGATAATTACAATCGAATAAAGTCGAAATATGTCCGTAAATACAAGACATTTGGACTTGATTCATCCGATATTACATATGGATTCAATCGTGAGACACCCATTCTAGAAAATATCAATCCAGGCTACAGAGAAGTAACAATATTTCATCCCTCAACTGAATCAAGAAATTGGTTGGACGATGACATTGAAAGTAGGACTTTGAGCTACGAAGAATTAGATCTTTACCCGATTGTAACAATACAGTTATTGGAACAGAGTTCTACCACCGTAGAAATGACTCCAGAATATGAAGAGACCATTGATAGCTCGGATGAAACAACGCCACACTCACTCTTATCACCAAGAGAAAGAATAACTTTGTCCACCAAAAGGAGAAGGTTACATAATCATGACAAAGTACGAGCTTACTTGTCATCTAATAATTTTGGCCGACTACCTGTAAGAAGTAGCCAATTAGAAGCACCAGTCTATTCCAAAAAGCCAATATTTCCGAAAAATACACCTAAAAGAACCCGTTCTCCAATTACAAAAGGATCGCCGTCAGTAATTTATTTTGAAATAGCTGAACAAGAGAATCATTTAGTTAATCAAGCCATCAAAGCTACTTTAAATCCTATAGACAAAGGATTCACTGACATACCTACTAATGGACAGAATTTCAATCTTGCGATGGAATCCGAATCAATTTCTTTACCAAAGGTAATAGTAAAGAGTAGTGATCTGGCTTCTGTCAAAATAGTCTTTGGAGCAAATAACAGAATTCACGCCTTGAAGAATAAGGAGAAAAGATTTAATGCTACCAAGAAATTTTTTACTTTCGAAACAAAACTATGAAATACAGGTTTAATAAAGCTCTTTTTGAGATTTTTAAATTTTTTGTTTCTATTTTTTTAATGTAAATATTTAGTGATTTTCATAATGAGGTGTAGATAGTTGACCGTAGATTAATGCTTGAAGAAGTTTGTCGGGGGGTGCAATCAGCAAAGAACAACATAAATAAACAAAACCATATTTATTTATTTTATGCCGACGTTTCGATCTGAGTTTCAGCAGGCAACGCATTCTAAGCCATAACCCCTGATGAAGACCTGAAACTCAGGTTGAAACGTCGGCATAAAATAAATAAATATGGTTTTGTTTATTTATTTTGTTCTTTGCTGACCGCACCCCCCCGACAAACTTCTTCAAGCATTAATCTACGGTCAACTATCTACACCTCATTATGAATCCAGCAACACGGGGCCAACGACGTGATAACAACCATCTA
>NW_027105968.1:363895-364048 GCF_000696795.3 Halyomorpha halys
CAAACTTCTTCAAGCATTAATCTACGGTCAACTATCTACACCTCATTATGAATCCAGCAACACGGGGCCAACGACGTGATAACAACCATCTACATACACGTCACTACACCAGAAGATACGAGTTACTAATCTTCCCTCTATACCACAACCCCT
>NW_027105968.1:364193-370764 GCF_000696795.3 Halyomorpha halys
CAAACTTCTTCAAGCATTAATCTACGGTCAACTATCTACACCTCATTATGAATCCAGTAACACGGGGCCAACGACGTGATAACCATCTACATACACGTCACTACACCATAAGATACGAGTTACTAATCTTCCCTCTACGCCACAACCCCTGATGAAGACCTGAAACTCAGGTCAAACGTCGGGATAAAATAAATAAATGTGGTTTTGTTTATTTATGTTGTTCTTTCCTGACCGCACCCCCCGACAAACTTCTTCAAGCTTAGTGATTTTCTTTTTTCTACTTTCAAAATATTTTTTTATTTTAGAATTATTTACTCTGCACCAACGTTTCGGTGTCTTCCTCCGTTTTCAGGGAACTTTTACAAATTTGAGAAACGATGTTACAATAACTTTATGGAACTATTAGACCGATTTACGTGCTTTTTTTTTCAAATGTTTCCCTGCCCCCATAGAAAGGTTTAAAGCTACAAAAATTCTGAGGTAGAAATAAAGTCATGAACAAAATTAAACTTATCTTGTTTGTAGCTCCGAAAGTATACGGTTTTTTCATGATTATTGTACACAAGATTCGCCCCTTGCTGAAGAATAAGATAAAAGTATTACTTCCAATTAGCTATATTATATTTGTTAACGCCATACTTTATTATTGTCCTGTAAATAATTTGTAAATAGTATTTGAGTTGTATTAGTGTTTAATTTAGTTTTATTTATATTATTTTTATTGGATTTAGTTATTTGAGAAGAAAAATGTGTATTTTTATTTGTGTTGTAATAATTAAGTAATAGAGACAGTTGCTAAGAGCTGATCACCGTTGCTAAGAGGTTGCGTAGCAACGGGCCGACCATCTTCGTTTTTTGCAGTTCCACCTAATTAGTGGTCATGATAGCTGGTAGCCCTGTCTGCGTTCATTTTGCTACTATTCATTGACATTTTGAGTGCGTTAACAGACAGTGAGTGCGTTAACGGACTGTAAAGTCCGAAACCAGACCTTATCTGCGATTCGACTTAGATATAAATTTTTGTTAATTAGTCTGCTCGCCTAATACATTAAAATAACTAGACCCTGTCTGCCCTTAATAAGTGCCAGTGTGGCCATCTCAACTTTTGGATATTTGGACTATCGATGAGCCACTACACCAACCTAGGTCCAATGCAGCTATTGAGCTACAGATCTCGACGAGCAAAATATCTTCCTCTGACCAATGGGAGTGGATCAACTTTTGGTCGAGCAGTATTTATTTGTTTTTTTGTAAATTAATTTATTTGTTCTTCATAATTTATCTAACTATTTTATTTTTAACTGAGAGGCTTTTTTATTCGTATTCATTGTTATTCATCTTTTGTTTATTTTAGTTTTAGTTTTAAAATGTTTAAATTGACCAAATAAATGTTTATATCCGAACCAGATAGTTGTTTGTTTATTTTAAAGCCTTCCAACAAAAAGACATAGTCGATTTGAGGTGGCTTTAACAATATTAACAAAAAATTAAAAAAACCTAATGTGGCTCGGGGTAAAGCAGGTTAACAATTGTTTTTTTTTTAGAAAAAATCATTTCATATTCGTTCTTAGTTTTGTCTCAAACTACCAAATGCCATTTTTCAATGAAATTCAAAATTAGAATTTTTTTAACTTCTGCTCTTCCTTCCTTCTTCTACTAAATATAGATTCAGTTTTATAAGACTCGTCTTATAAATATGGATTTCAAATAAAGAAAAGAATTGTAAACGTTTTATTTTATATCCAGTTCTAATTTGTTTAATTAGACACGGTTTATACCCCTCTGGTTCAGTTATAACCACTTTTTAATAAAAATTTCTGTTTCGCTCCTCATAGCATATATTAGTTCAATTTATGTTACCAAATCTTAATAATAAAGTATTTGTAAATATTTAATTTTAATTAAATACAATAATTTATATCAAACTATCAATTGTGTTCATTAAATTTATGTACATCCTGAAATAGAACAATAACGAAGCACCTATGCTTTAACTAGTAAATAATAATAAAAACGAATTTAATAATTATTATTAAAAGATTACTTCAATTTTTTTTAAATATAAAGTAACCTATTTATTACAATAATATCTGGTATCCTCCTACCTCCCTATGTATTAAATTAATTAATTTTATTTTGTTAATTTTTTAAATAAATTTCGGAAAACTACTAGTTATTTACTTAGTATCTTTATCAAACTAAAAAAAATCACCTTCGTCCTTAAACTCCTTGCTATGTTTGTATTTAGCTAAGTCTTCCACATATTTGTCAGTTCTCGTTGTTATTTATCTTTTGGCTTCCCATTTACAGAGATATTTACTGATATACGATAAATAATCAACCCCCTCTCATTCTTAGTAGTCATATCAAATAGATAAATATGAACTATGAAACAATTTGATAATTAACTAAAGGAGAAAATGGTTTACAAACAACTGGCAAACAGCCGTTCTCTTGCGTCCCCATTCAACGGCTATGTTTTCTTTTGTAAAAAATTTTTATTCCAGGCAAAAAAGGAAGTTTATTATCGTTCTGCACTCCTCAAAAAACCGTAAAAACGAAATTTCATTGCAGTAAAAAAATAACGTTTTTACATACCTTTAATTTCGTTTACTAATAATCTCTGATGGTTAAAATTAATAATGAATGAATAAATACAAACTATCAACAAATTTCATAATTATTGTTTTCCATGGTTGTTATGACAGTAATCAGATTTCACTTTCACTCAGCTATTAATTACTATAAAATATTAGCTAGTAAGGGGAATAATAGTCTGCTCTGAAACGAGTGAGGAATTATTTCAACTCAAAGTAAGGTGAAAAGTGAAATATTTGTGATAAACACACCACACAAGATTTTTTTAATACTCTAGTTTCAAACTGAGATGGATATCTGAAACGCATTCCGTGTATTTTATTCAATCACCTGTATATAAAATATACAAAGCCCGGGTAAAAAAATAAATCTGTTATTCCACCCGAATATTTTTTTACTTTAATGAAAACTATGAATAATTACTAGTCAAAATTGATGAGTCTACCAAGTACAGGTAGGGGGAATACAAAATGGTGGCTGTTTCAAAAGGTCAACAAAAAAAATTTTATCTTTCGGAGCTCCCATATCTTTAAATTAATCAACACTAAAAATCCTAATAGAACATTATTTAAAGGAAAGTAAATGTGCTAAAATATGAGCCCTAATAGAGCTATTTACATTCAATACTTCTAAACAGATAGCTTTTAAAAAGCAAAAAAAAAAATTAAATTACTTATTATTTGACGGTATTGAGAAGAAATTTTGAAGAAAGTGAAAAAATATTAAAAAATTGAAAATAGGCGAGGCTAGTTTTGTAATTTTAAGTATCAATTATTAAATAAATTATAATCTGGAATTTATTTTTGATTTTTATTATGGATTAACCACAATTACAAAATTTACACCATTTCTATTTTTGTTCAAGAGGTTTCATTGAAAAACAAAATATGACATAAACATAGAGTATATAGATAGAAAACGTTTACCTATAAGATTTATCAATAGAATCTAGTAAAACAAAATAAATAGTTATCAGATACCTATAGATCATTAAGAAAATAGAACAATGATAGAAGTAAAAACAGTCAGACCAAAAAAACAAAGCTATGTAAAACAAAAAAAAATCAATTGTTGGTTTTTAAATGCATGCTGCACCAGTGCGGTTTTATTAGGACCCTTTGCCTTGTATACTTATATCATTGCTGTGTTGATACATTCTATCAACCAACAGTTGTTTAGTCTCACGTATATATTAATTAACAATGTTTTCCTATATTTGCTGTTCCATGCTGTGAGTTTTCATTAATAAAAAAAGTTTTGAAAAATCAAGTTTATTCATTTAGTACTCATACCTAAACTTTCATAATGAATATCCTAGAAGAAATTTGGAACAAATAAATAGTTCATTTCAGTTAGTTTTTATTTGCAGTACAAAAAAAGTTCCCCAGAATAAGGAGGTATAAGATTTCATAAAAGATGAACTGAGTAGTCAGTACTTAGTGAATTTATTTTAGAAATCTAATCTCAAAAACCATTCGACGTACAAATGTCTATTAACATTCGAATTAAAACTAATTTAATGTACTATCATGTTATTTATTGCGTTCATCTTCGTAGGAGTAGGAGTTTTTATATTTGACAAAATAAATTCACTAAATGTTGATTTTAGTTCTTCGAACAGACTTTTATGAAAAACGATATCTCAGGAAATATTAGATATCTACCATCAGTTAAATTAAAGCAATTTTAATGTGCTATAAGTAAACCTACTGACTGCCCTAGAGTTTCATATTAATGTTACTCTCTGTTGATGTTACTCTTAACCCAGTCGAACAGATCCGCTACCTTGGACTAAGACAGGAAACTGCACGTCGATTTCGACTATTACAGCACTTACTAGACAAACGGTCTAAACTTACAACACATTACAAAAGACTGATCCACATGACTGTAATAAGGCCAATATGGACATATGGAGTTGAGCTTTGGGCTCCACGAAACCTTCGAATTAATCTCGTATTCAATCCTAACAATTCAAAATCCTTCGTAAAATCCTCAATCCTCCTTACTTTGTCACAAATAAAATCATACATTAAGACCTTAATTTTCCCTATGTAACCGATCTATCCCGAACCAGATATCACTCCTTCCATTATAAACTCTCTAACCACTCAAACCCCCTAGTTTTTAATCTTGCATCCCCTTCTATTCCTGACAATCCTCCGAGGCGCCTGAAAAGAAGATGGCCACGAGATCAGCTTATGTAAAATGTCATCAGAGTGCTACCAATGGGTAGTTTCTCTACACGCCTGTAACACTCCAATTTAACTTAGATCAGATTTACTAAATGTATTATAATGTACAGTTGTAAATAGCAATAAATAAATATTTAAAAAAAAATGTGCTATAAAGTAGTTTATTACACGTATCTTCGTGGGATTTGTGGTTTTCATGATATTCGAATATGAATATGAATTTTGCTGATGAAATTTTCCAAATCAAGTTATTGTTAGCAAATATCATGAAAGGGCAATGTGTTCGGGCAATATTTCGAATTCGATTTCGTAAAGGAAATCCACGTTTTAAGATCCCATGTGTCTTGTAACCCTCGAAAAAACTGTTAGTGTATTTGAACAGACCAGCTCAAAACTAAAAATTAAAACGAAAATAAAATTACGAATATATGTTAAGTAAATTAAAGTTTTTCGATAAAATTGACTTATCGGATATGCTTGTTAGTACTATAGATTTTAAATTGTTTTTGTTTGGAAGATCTAATCAAAAATGATTTTGATTAAACTCGCCCTTAAAGTTTAATCAACGGTTGTTTTTTCGGATTAAAGGTTGTTTTTTTTATATCGGATAAATTTTCTTATTGAAATAGGTTAACTTGGATAAAATACTAATTTTTTAAGTTTCTACTAAAGTTCCTTAATTTAGTTTATTTTAATTTTTTCAAATAATTTATCGTACCTCATTTTTATAAATATGAAAGAATCAAATCTAATTAATCTATCTAAATAAGTAAAAAGGAAAAATATTTTCCCAAATTGAATACAAGTTTCTGGAAATAACATTAATAATATCGATAGATAGAGAGATGAAAAGGTAAAGCTTTAAGAAATGTTCAATGTCTAATATATAAGGCCGGTTGCACAAATGCCCGGTAAAATTAAGATTTGTTCCAGATTAAAGTAGAACTCAGATAACTTAACGACCTGTTCCTGGTCTGCAGTTTTGTTAACCACGTTACCTCAGGCTGAGATAGTTGCGAAACCCCGCAATTCCTAACGCTAATGTTAGATAGGTAGGTCCAGGATTCAAGAGCCAATTTTGACAGTGGAAATCACCGAAAAAATATTCATCTGACTACTGTAAGAAATGATTTGGTCGAAGACGGATTTTTCTCCTCATTATTGCCTCAACGACTAATTCTTTTAAGTCTTCGTCGTCTGTAAAATTTCGATTAAATCCATTTTGTTGAATATGGAAAGAAACGGAATAATAGAATACAGCTTCGCTCATTAACATATCCAACTTGAACTGTGCAAGGTTCCTTGTATGGTTACTTAAACGTAGATTTGCTCTAAATCTCAGTTTAACCGGCTATTATTGACCGGTAAAATTTGATACAAGAATTGAGGGTTAACTTTTCTGGTGCAACGGATAACTATCGATTTCAACCGAGATTTAAAAAATCTTTGTTTAAACTGCCATGGTGGAACCGGCCCATAATGCCTATTTTTATCCAACATATAAAAAATGTACTGATACTTCTCTAATGCAAAGAAATTACTATTACTTTGAAGGTAAAATTATTTAATAATTTACCACAGGATACATACAAAATTACCTTCAAAAAGTAAAGACTGAGAATGAGCAACTTAGAATGAGCACTACTCATGAGGGTTTATGTGTATCATCAAAATGTAACAAATTTTAAATGTATTAGATTTTATAAAGTATGTATCAACTTTTTTTATTATTTGCTGGAAGATTTTTTATTATTTACTCTATATAATTGTTTATTCTG
>NW_027105968.1:372113-382506 GCF_000696795.3 Halyomorpha halys
ATAAACTTCTCAACCACCCAAATCCACTTGTTTCTAACCTGGCTTCTCCTTCATTACCTAATAATCCTCCTAGGCGTCTGAAAGGAAGATGGCCTCGAGATCTTCTTCTCTAGAAATGTTATTGGAGTTCTATCAGTAGGTAGATTCTCCACATGTTTTTATCATGTTACTATGTAACCTACAGCAAATTTACTTGTTGTATATATGTGTATACAGTTGTAAATATCAATAAATAAATTATTAAAAAAAAAAAAAAAAATTGATGTAGTTCTAAATTTGTATTTAAGATTGTCCTTGAGGGTGGCCTGATTGGCTGAAACGTTGGACCTGGAAAAATAAATTATTTTGAGACTTAAATGGGATAAAATTTATTTATTAAACGATTTTTTTTTAATTTAACTTAATCTATACATCGATAAATATCAATGAATCACATGAATTCTGTTTATATAAAAACAAATGCTAGTTTCAACCAAAAGTCATGTGGTAAGCTTGCATGTACCCCACCCGATTTTTATTGTTTACCCTGATCCAGGAAGAAATCTGTTTTTAAAAGTAAGACAAATGCAATTACCCTGATGAAGGTGAGTGGAATTACCATTTTTAAGTGACTGTGAAGGAATCGGCTCTTCAACTTTGCATAATAATATGTTTGAAGTGCTCTCGGACCCTTTGTGTGAATAGGTAACGAGTTTCATTAAACTCTACCATATTTGTTAGCCGTCGGAGCTTTTGCTCTAAACAACTTGATTACTTTGTTCACTCTGGATAAAACTACCACAAGTTGTTTAAATCCTAAATTGAATAATTATACGTAGTGGAAGATTATTAGTTGTCCTAATTATAGGATGATAGTCTGGGTGCCGGTCAAAAAATAGATATAAAACACTTTTTATAAGTCACCAACGTTTCAGCCCACTTTGCAGGGCTTCGTCAGGGCTAAATAGGAACAAGACAAAAACATTGTCAAGTGTAATAACACTATAACAATTTAAATAGAAATTTATATAAATAAAGATAATTCATGAAAGAGTGTAGACTAATACACTATAGAGATGATCATGATTTGACGATAATGATGTCAAGATATAAAAGATGAAATACTTTCCTTTACATCTTCTTTCACCAATGCCACATCTATCTATAGGGTTTTTCTTCACTTGAATATCATGATCTTCATCTAAATTGAGAGCGTTAACTAATTCGCGTATTGAAAACCTGGTGGATGTTCTAAGGCTGAAGGAAAAGTTATATTGACAGGACACTGGTTTGTGGGGTAATAAGTAATCGATAACAGGGTTGTTACTGCAAAGACATGACACCTACAGTTGTAAATGAACCTTCATGATCGTATTAAATTTTGTCCACTTTGGACAAAATGGACTATCTCTTCCGTCCTGGACAAGATCATCAAATATTAACTATCCGAAAAAAAATTTAAATAGTTTTTTGCAAGAGTAAAAAAAAAAAAAATCAGTGTTTTAAATATAAATAATCAGTTGTAAACCAGCAACTAATTTTTTATTATTTTTTTTTTTAGTTTTTATACATTATATCATCCGAACGACATTACAAAGAAATTTCTAAATTGAAATATGACAATCATTTCCCGTTTTAATCTCGCCTATATTTCCTCATCAATTTCGTATTTCTAGTTACTGTAGAACCTAAAAACATAAACTTCTCTAGCTGTTCAAATTATTTCCTCCAATATCTATATCGAGTCATTGTTATACTTATATCTCGGAGGGGCCTTTCCCCGTTTCATAAATTCACTATTATTTTTCATATTCGTTAAAAACCCAGGTAATTACTTTATAATGCTACTAGGTATTAAAATATCTTCATTCTATACAAACGATACATGAATAATGAATGAAAGCGATACGACATATGAATAATTCTTTCTATCTTTGTAATTTTGTTACAGGGGTGTACGAAAAAATATATATATTTAATTAATATTAATTAATTTTAAACTAAGTGTAAACATTTGCCACATGGTCATTAAAAAGATAAACAGCTCTTAATTTAAATATTTCCATAAAGTATTTCCCAAAAACATTATTAATAGTAACTACAACTTTTTTTTTTTTTTTTTTTTTTAACAGACTGCCTATTACCAAGTTCTAAAATAAAAGAAGTGCTCTTAAATGTTGATGCACAGAAAGGTATAAGGAAAAAAGTACTATTTTAAATGTAATTTATAAATAACATTAAAATGTTAATAACTCGAAGCAAAATTGAGAGAGCATGTTGTAAATTAGAACTAATGAAAAATAAATAATAACTAAGAATTTGAAAATATAGGACTTATATTCAGTTGGGAATATATACAAAAAAAAATTGTTTTAAGATAATATATACCCACAAATTAATTGTAAGGTAAGGAAAAAATAAGAATAGTAACCAGGAAATTTGGCTTAATCTCAAATATTTCTAATTTGTAAATGGTTATAAATTTGTGAAGTAGATGGAAAAATAGTTAAATATTAAATTATTTAAATTTACATGTGTAAATTTTTTTTTATTAAAATGTAATGTAAAACTGTTGATTGTACACATTTTTATTTTATAACTCGATAATGGGCAGAAGAGCCCGAAACGTTGTTCGGAGGATATCATTAATAAAGAAGTAAAAAAAATGGAATAAATTCCTGAAAAGAAAAATAATATAGTTTTAAACTCAGTGCTTTTAGTCTTAATTTACTGAAGAGTTAATTGCCCGACTCAATAATCCCAGTTTATAGTAAAAAAAAAATAAATAAAACATAATATAATATTTAGATTTATGATTTGTTCATTTTGTCCGGATAATTAAATTATTACTGATTCCGGCCGAAATAATCCATTTTGTCTATAATGGACAAAACCCAGGCTGGGCATGGTAGCAGCCTGCAAGGAGAGATGTAGGCCATGAGCAGGTGCCTAAATTACGGGTATTAATGATCTTTAGTTTAACATGTTAAAGCGTGTTAAATAGAAAAACTTATGTTAAATGGAGAAATATTTCCTTCGTTTACCATGTTAAACAATATAACATAAAACTGAGAGTCTGTTATTGGTCTGTTGAATAGAAAATTACGTCACGCAACAGACCAGCTTTGTCCCCGTTGTTTGTTGTCGTGTTGTGTTACTTATTCGTAGTTTTGAATGTTTTTATAACTAATAAAGCAATGGATTACAATAATGATAATAATTTAATGACAGTTGTCAGTTAGCTCACCTTAATTCTCTTCCTCAAAAGTTAGAAGATCTAGGCACTCAGTGTCCAAACTTTCACACAACTTTTACTTTTCAATCAATTTAGGCTCGCTGTAATAAATTACTTTAATCAAAACTTAAAATTAAACAATAATATGAAGTTTTAGAAGGAAAGGTTACAAAAAAAGTTTTCAGAAAATCCGCTTGGAGCTCTTATGCATTTAACATTTAACTTGACTTTAAAAAGGGCTGCTCACAGTCTTATACTTATAACATTTAACATAGTAAAACATTTTACATTTAACACAACATCATGAATACCACTAATGTGACATTCGAGTTTACAATCAAAATCTTCTTTCTCCTTTACTATAAGATTTAACATACGAAATCAGGGGCTAAATTTTGAAATATTGACAGTGTTTAGCATGAAAAACAAAAAAAGATGTGTTTACAAAAACCAAGTATGTTAACACCATAATATATAGTTACCTTGTAAATAATTGTAAATAGTATTTGAGTTTTATTAGTATTTAATTTAGTTACATTTATTTTTATTAGTATTATTTTATTTAGATTTAGTTATTTGAAAAGAAAAATGTTTAATTATATTTGTTTGTAATAATGAGTAATAGAGACAGTTACTAGGGGTGATAATTGTTGCTAAGACGCGTCACCTAGCAACGGACCGACTATCTTAGTTTTTAGAGCAGTTCGGACTAATTAGTAGCTCTGATAGCGTCCTCAGCAGCCCTGTCTGCATTTATAGTTTAATAGTTTGGACATTTGTTGAGTGTTTTAGTCGTCACTACAGTTCGAAACTAGACATTTTTCTGTGTTTCGATTTTAATATGAGTTCCGGATAATTAGTGGCCGTGGTAGTATCTAAGCAGCTCTGTCTGCCCTTATAATTTAATAATTTGGACATTTTTAGTAAGTTAACTGTCATTACAGTTCGAAACCAGACCTTTTCTGTGTTTCGACTTTAATATGAGTTCCGACTAATTAGTGGTCATGTATATGTATAACCAGCCCTGTCTGTATTTATTTCGTCGGCTCGCCTAATACCTTAATGCGACTGTTGGATATTCGGACCATCAATGAGCCACTACACCAACTCTGGACCGTTGCAGCGGTTTATTTAGCTACCAGAGTTACGACCTACTCATCTCGGCAGCACTCTTCTGACCTATCGGAGTGGAGCTACCCTTTTGTCGTGCAGTATTTATTTTATATATTTATTTGTTTGGTTATTTGTAAATTAGTTTATTTTATTTTCATTTTCATAATTTATCGAACTATTTTATTTTTATATGAAAGGCATTTTTATTTTTACTTGTATATTTTGTTTATGTTAGATAGTTAGTAACCTTTTGTTTATTTTAGTTTTAGTTTTCAAATGTTTAAATTTAACTAAATAAATGTTTGATCCGAGCCAGTTTGTTTTTGTTCATTTTAAAGGCTTCCAACAAAAAGACATAGTCGATTTGATGTGGCTTTAACAACGTAAGTAATCGACTAACCAAGTAAGCAAAGAATTGATAATAGTTTTGATTACTTTAATAAAAAATAGGTATAGGTATAAGAGCAAATTTTACAAAACACTGAAACCTAGGAACGCCTTCAACAAAATGATCATAACGATTAATTCTAATACATTTATAATTAAATAATAGTTCGAAGCTGGAGTATTCGTAGCTAAAGATATCCACTTTTTTTCATACAATCTCAAAGTTGTCGCCTATAGGTGGCAATAGGCACTAGAGAGTTAATAAATACCATAGTGAAATGTTTGCTTAATTTTCTTTAGACCGGTGGACAAAATGGACTTAGTTGGATAAAATTAACGAAATAGATAAGATTATTATTCTTTGGGTACTTCTCCACTGACCACAAGCGCTGTCAGTAGAGTGTTTCTCATACCTTTCTTATAACAAAAGAATCCGGTAGGGAGTAAGTTGGTTATTTCACCCCAATTTTTTATTACTTTAATGAAAAATATGTATAATTACTAGTCAAACTTGATGAGACTGCCAAGTATAGTCAATAGGAATAAAAAATGGCGGATGTTGCTATTTTATTTATTTATTCAAGTGTTTCGACCACTGGAGTAATTTACACTAGATTTACAAAGTTATTAGATTATAATTGACATATTCACAGAGTCGCAATAACAAAGTGAGAAAGTTATTATTACAAATATACATCTCACAAAGTTAGAATTGACGTAGTTAATAAATTACTATATTCAATTATGCATCTACTTGTACATGCTAGAATTACAGTTAGACTATATTTGCTCCTAGATTTTAATAATTTTTAAAATGATTTGTTGTTGTTGTGGGATTTTCTCTCAATATCTCCTGTAAATCTGAAGAGGATCGGCGTGGTTCGTGAGTAATGCATTCAGTGAGAACGTGCCTAACGGTGAGACCGTTTCTGCAGTAGCGACATATCGGTGCATTTTCTTTTTTCGAGTCGAGTATGGCCTATCCGAAGACGGGTTAGTACCACATCTTCTCTCCGCAGCAGATTCAAGTTTCTGGTTGAACGTTTCACTGTCTTTTGGACCATTTTTAACCTGTTTTCTCTCATAATGAATTATTCATCTTGCCACTCTTGCCATCCAATTTCTTTAATCCAAGAAACAACATTATGTTGATGATGTTACGACTGGACCTGTCTTTATAATAATAATAATGTTTATTTATTCTGAGATTGATCCCTTTAGAATAATTTACAGGCATCAAAATTAGAGTAAATTACAAAATAGAGATAAAATTACAAGATGTTATAAGCTAAAACAATACAGTGAATTTAAAAATATACAATTAAACAACCATAATTAACAAAATATATAAACTAATGATAAAACAAATAAAATGAAACCACTTGTCATATCATAAAACATAAGATGACTTCTGATAGTAAATAAAAAGAAAAAAAAATGATAAAAAATCAAATACAATTAAACTAAAAAGTAATAAATGAAAAGATATAATTTCTGCTAGTGGACATATATACAATTATAAACGAAGATCAAAGATATAAAATACAAAAAATATATAAAGCTTTTTTGAAACTATCAATTGTTATTCTTCCGAAATTGGGTAGACAGAAGGTAGTCGAAGATACGGGATTTGAAGATTGGAAGGGTGTTAGAACTACGAATAAAGGAGGAAATAGAATTCCATAGGGAAGAGGAACGGATGAGGAAAGATCTACCAAAGGCTGCGATTCCATGGGCAGTTACATATTAGTCTGATGGCCGTGAGGGGGTATTGCGGGAATTCAGTGAGGATTTCAATTGAAGGATATCTGAGATGTATCATGGACGGCGGGATAGGATAACTTGAATGAGAAAGGAAGCAAGGAAATATTTACGACGGATGGAGTGGTAAAGTAAGTGGCTTTACCACTCCATCCTACCAACTCTTCATAAAATCGGGTGACAGAGGCGTCCCTGGGGACCCCAAAGGTGAATCGTACAAAGCAATTATTATTGCTTGGAATTCCCCAGAGACACCCCCGTAAACCACACTGCAATAGTCAAAGTGGGGTAATATTAAGGAAGTAACCAGGAGCCTGCGGGTTTCAAAAGGAAGTAAGTGACAAAGATAATTTAAACGCTTATAGCTATTCTGCCTTTTCATTCCCAGTGATTCCACTATGACCTAGCAGCCATAAAAACAAGATCCAATACCTCATGTTTTTCGAAATTTTCAAATGCGGCTGTTGCAAAACGTTTATAATATTTTTTTTCGGAATTCCATATCTTTCAAACTACCAAAACCACAAAAAACTTAATACCATCATTTATAGAAGTGTTCATTTACTAAAATATGAATCCAGAAAGAACTATTTACACTAAGTAGTTCAATTCAAAATTATTAGCAAATCTAAATAATTATACTTTTGCGGAGATTACTTCGATTTATGTATAATTTTGAGATACCCATTTTTCAGTTAATTAGAAGTTATGTTTATTCCGAAAGATTCTCTGAACAAACTAAAAACGAAATGATTTTGCCTTTCAATTGGAAAACGGTATGGAGAATTATGTTCATTACAAAATAATTGGTTTAGTGAAAAATAATAATGAAACCAGATTGCAGGCCTATCTATCTTTGATTGTGAACCTGATGGAACATAGATGTTATAACAAGTAGATTAGGAAAATTGTTAAAACCTGATCATCAGCAATAAATATAGTATTATTAGTAAATAAATTGCAATTTGAAAAATACTTACATACTTGTTATTTAACATTTCTAAATTCTTCAGAAATGAAATAGGTTTTTTTTTTTGCCAAATCAATAAGTATAACAAATATAAAATATCAGATAATATTAAAGTATAGATTTCAGGCAAATTCATGCTTTCAATATTCATGAAAACGTATTCCATGATTGTTTTTGGAAAAATAATGGAAATTCTTTAAATAGAAAAATAATAATTAAATTAAAAATAGATAATAAAAGTAAATCGCTAAATCAGTGTTGTTTGTTTATGATTAAATGACAATGTTTGTCATAATGAAACAATCATGATGGATAGCGTTTTCCTTCTGTTCGTACCCAAATTAAAAATTTCAGTTTTTAAAAATAAAATAAAAATTTAATCCAACATCTATATCAATTAAAATATATATGATTGTATTTCTGAATTTACTGACAATAATATTATTTCATTTTTTTTTTTTTTACGTCGTCAGGTAGCCTAAAATAGCATTGAAAAAGCACTCATATAAAATAAAATTCAGGAAAGGAAGAAATGATGGTAATATCCAGCCTAGAAACAGAGGAAGAGAAGTATAAATGAAACAATATTTGGAAATGCGATGAAATAAAGGAAGGGATCACAAAGTGCAGAAGTTGCTGTCGTATAGATTAATGAGCGAAGTTTGGTGAGTGGTGCTTGAAAGTCCTGGCAACTGTCCCCTATAGGACGCTCTGTCCGCCGTGCTTTCTTTTTGTTTCCACATTTCCTTCTCAGTTTCTGTCTCGTATATTGTAGTTAAGGTTTTTCAAAAATCAAAATACATTCCTGGGACGACAAATAAAATGAGAAACGCTATTATGAAATATGATCATCGAAATTTAAAATTTGGACTGTATAGTAACAATGATCTAGGTGATTTCCTGTCAAATATTAAACATTAAATAGGAAAAGAAAACAGGCAAGTTGTTATTTACAAAACAAACTGTAATAACATGTGCCATATAGATGCGACGTCACAAAATATAACCATAAAAATATTATATAAGCGTATTATTCGCTGGCATTCGCTTTGCTGAATAAAGAAGCGAATGATAGAGAGAGTGAGTGGAAGAAGCATCATACCAGAAAACGTAGTGAGCCATATGCTGCGTTCCGACGAGTATTGGGACATAGTGAAGAGATTCATCGCATTCGTCCTTAAGCGCGGAAGAGAGGGCCAGAAGGTGCGACTAGCATGGAAGAGAAGAAAATCATGCGAAAAATTAGGCGGCACTCAGCCATATCTCTCCCTGAAATAATGTCAAATGGCGGTCCTGTGGAGAGGAATGAACAGGTGTAGGGAGGTGGTTTTAGTAGGTAAAAATCCCTTACACGAATAGGTACGGGTCTATCCATGTCTTTTGAAGATTTTCACAGACACACGTAAATAAATAAAAAAAAACACACTTTTATATTAAGAAGGGCCCAAAATAAGTGAAAATCTGTTGGGGAAAGGTCTGGTGAATAAGCTGGGTGGAGATCATGTCCTAACCAAAATCCAATAGTTTCTGCGGGGTCTGCAAAGACACGTGAGGACGGGCGTTATCATGATGGAAAACTATGCCTGTGCGATTATGAGACACAAATGATTGGAGACATTTGCATGAGCTATGTTAAGCGTTTCTTTTTGTCGTAGAGTGAGAGTTGTCTGTAACCAATGCTTGAAATTGCTATAACCCGAGCGCTTAATCCTTTTTTATAATATGTAAACATTATTGACCAAGTAAACATGATTTTATAAACAAAGAGAGGATTCAATTAAAATATTAAAAAATACTACGAACTTATTTTACAACCCAATATACAAGTGTGTGTGTGACTTTTATATGAATTACATGGACATCCAAACCAACCTCATTACTCTCTTTCGCTTCCCTTACCTTTTGATCAGTCGTGTCTTCAAACCTTTTCTTAACCTCCTCATTTTTTTTTTCCAAAACCCCTACAAAATTTTAATGACGTATTTATAAAAAATGAACTTTCTCCTTTTACTATAGAACATCCACATTCTAAGGAGTCCTTTGGAGTGTATTATTTTTGTTGTCAGTATTTATAAAAGTGTATAATGTGTTGGAGCACACATTATTTCTGAATTTAACAAACTTAAATCTAATAAAAACTTAATCCTAATACTACGTGACCTTACGTAGTGTGTTGCCAACGCACCGGAGGGGGGGCAGGTGTTAACGTGTTGAATAACGGATTCGTACAGTACTGAAGTGAACCGAAAAATTTGATGTGTCGTCGCTTGATGAACTCCGGTACAGTGGGCAACTCGAACAATTGATGCAGCTCCGGTGGCTTCTTCCTCCTCCATGTGTTGTGCGTACGATTTTCCTCAACATGGAATCCTGAAAAGTTTGAAGAAGGCGCTGGGTTCCATCTGATATGTGGGTAAACAATGGTGCCCCATATAGTAGTGCTGGTCTCAGAATACTTTTGTATATCTGCAGCTTCAATCTCAATGAGAGAGGCGGAGAAGTGAGGAGGTGGTTGAGACGATATGACCTCCTCATCCTTTAGTAGTTAAGTGTTACACCTGACGCTTTTGGCCCCCTTCTCATTCCTAGTCCTGGAGATCCTTGTTCTTAATCGGGCACAAGAAGGAAATGATCGCAGTCCACATTATCGCTCCTAGACACTCCTACGTCAAGCATATCTCATTTATGTCGCTTGTCAATCAATACTTGGTCTATTTGATTAACTATGGATCCATTTGGAGATTTCCAGATGCATTTGTGAATGTCTTGTGGGAAAAGAATGTTCCAGCTATGATCATGTTCTGACATATTGCAAAGTTGACAAGCCAAAACTATTGTCAGAGTGTTCTTGATGTAGATTGTGGGATACTATGTAATTGCATATTATGCAAGTAGTAAATTTTTTTTTTTTTTTTTTGATTGATTTATTTATTGATAGATATTACAAT
>NW_027105968.1:383121-399655 GCF_000696795.3 Halyomorpha halys
TGGAAACGTAGTAGGGTGCATTAACTATGGTTCTAAGGATTTTGGATTGAAAGGATTGGATACGTTTGATGTTCGACGGTTAGTAGTAAATTAGAAAAACATTATTGTTCTTTTTAGTTTATACATTCTACTAATTTTTGAAGATAATTTATTTAGTTTATGCATTATGATGTTAATTGGCTCATTCATCTTAGAGACATAGAAAAATAGCATTTTTATTTATGCAGCAACTGTGCCTAACCCTAATGCAGGAAAAGAGTCGTGGAAATAAGCAGTAAAGATATATGTTCACGCCCAATCGCCGATAGTCACAGTTTTCCATCATCACAACCATATCATTCCACTGACTCGAGATTTGGTAAGATTCCCATGTGGCGTGAAGATAATAACAAGGACTTTATAGAAGGAGATATTTTCCCGAAGGAACTCTAATGGCCGTACTGCTAACGACCCCACCATTACTGTTCCTCTCGGTACGGTTCCTGTATGGGTTATGATTTAGCCTCTTAAAGGAACAAATTCTTGTACTCCCTTAGTTTGTAAAGGAGTCTTCCTTGTTCATTTCTTCTTGAGTCTTACATTGTAATCGGTACACTTATCATGCTGTAATGAGATGGATAATTACATCCAGTTTTAAATGCAACAGGTTTTATAAATGAAGATTCGAGATGTCAGTCTTTGGAAATGTTATATAGGAGTATATATTCTATAATGAAGCAACTAATTCTTTACCCGTCATGAAATAGACAGAAAACTAGGGTTTTTTAAGTTACCAAATATTTAATTTCAATAAATACTAAATTTTTCTCTATAAATTAGTTTGACCAGTGATGCGGCGAGAGGGATGCGCTGGGATCTCTTGAGCTCTGCTCTACCCCTCACACTTGAGGGATAGAGTGGGCTCAGGGATCCTCAGGTAGATTGTGTAAATATTTTATATTAGAGTGTAAATGTGACTAGAGATTATATTATTTTATTTATTTTCATACACATAGTTTGATTATGTTTATTTTGTTTTTCCTTCTGTTTGTATATATTTTAAGAGATTTTTTGTTTCATTCATTTATTTATTTGTATTCTTATTTTATTTTATTTTAGTATGAATGTGATCATTCATCACTATTACCTATTTCTCACAACTGTGTGACAAATTGTAATATCTATCAATAAATAAAAAGTATTAAAAAAAAAAAAATAAATTAGTTTAACCCATTGCACACGGCACCGTCTAACGTCCGAAGACCAGCAAATCGACGCTACTTTTTGTGAAAACGTAGCCCCTGGAATCGTGATGTTATATTATACAACTTTAGAACAAATTAAATCATTATAATAAAATTTGGTTTATATGGATTTGTGGACATTGAAGAACACATATTTACAAAAAAAAAAATGTATATTTCTTATAATCATCTACAGTATCGTAAATTCTGATAGAATAATAATTATAAAATAAACGAAAGGGTAAAGAAATGGTTAGGATCTTTGATGTATAGGAAGATGGTCAGGGTTGCGGTCAAAAGTGAAACATAAATAGTTGACTATTTATTTTCCGACGTTTCGCCCCACTTTGCAGGGCTTCATCAGGGCTAAAAAGATACAAAATGATACAATGATAAGAATAAAAATAAAAAGATAAGATACAATGATAAGAATAAAAATAAGTAACAATGGCAAGAGTAAAAATTGTTTATATAAAAATACGTAACTGTATATTTTACAACCCTGACCATCTTCCTATACATCAATTTTTACGGTCAAGTATATATACATATATACGTTAGGATCTTTACTATTCGACACGTCAATAGGATGTGATTTATTTATTATCTTATGAAGTTTCCCTATATCATTGAATCATACTTGTTTACCTCTGTTGCACTTATTCTACATATTGCTCAACGAATAAGGGAAGTGTATGCACTGTCGTGAGTGCATCCCGCAAGTATGCAAGTATATCCCGCAAGTCTATCTTTCAACGTAAAACCGGTTGATTTATTTAACATGCATCTTGATATTTTTGTCTGTTTGTGAGCCATTTTAAAAGAAAACTACAGGAAAACATGTGTTTTTTAAGAAATTGTGGTGAATTATGTTCATTCTTCTTAATCACTAATAAAATTTACCTGATTTTAATAACCGAATGCAAAGGGTTAAATTAGATGAAATGTAAATTATAGTCTAAAAAATAGTAAATTTGTTTAATAAATACTTGCAGAATTATAGCGTAAAGAATTACTTTATATACAAAATGGTGACACAAAATAGGTTACTATACTATCTTCTAGAATGTATCTTACTAATAGTAAGCTCGAGATCTTTAATCCTTAACTATACTTTTAATGGCCATGCTATTACACGCTAAGAATTTTACTAGACCGGGATGTAAACATGGTTCTTTCCCGAATTGGTTGGATTTTGACGCAGCTGTACATTGAAGTGAATGGAGGCTTCCACAAGATAAAAATTTTACTGACCGGAAAAAATTCGGTGGTAGTAGCCACTAGGCCGAAAAATAACCGGCCAGTAAAATTCTTTGAGTAAGCAATGGTTCCGCCGATTTATTTTTGGGCACGATGTAGACACTTGCTTAGCACTTACTGTTTGGTTACAATTATTAGTGAACCCTTATAACGTGTCACCGACTCATTGTTGAAACAAAATGAATCGAAAAAGAAACTGAAAAATTGTTTATCATTTACGTCCAAATCTACATCTAAAAAAAGTTAGAATGTGGCTTTTTATTGAGACTGGTTAATTTTTTTTAAATAAATAATTTAATTTCTATCCATTTTAGTCTCAACATATTTTATTTTTCTTATAAGTCCATCTTCAGGGACAATCTACTACAAAACAGCTTTTATTACATGTATGATCCTACCAACATTTCAAAATACTTAACATTATTATTTATAATTTATCTTACCTTAATACAATTTGAGAACTATATGACTTAAAACTCAACTCCAGGCTATTCTGCCTAGGTTAAAACAACAACTTCTATGAAGCATTAAAAAATTAGGTCAAACATATTTTTGTTAATAAGTATATCCTACATTATGTTTAATTACCGAATTAGTCAATATTCACATTAAAATCATTTATCACAGTCACTATTTGTTAAAACTTTATCACAACAAAGCTTGTAACCTTTCTTCACTCAGTTCAAGCATTAAAATTATTTATTATAATTACACTTTTGTTAATTTTCCTCTTTATTTCATTAGTGAAATTCCTATAAAGGCTGATTATAATCATCCACATTCAATTTGTTCTATATTTTTCATAAATTAATTTTACTTAATATCACTGTATAGTGTTGGTTCAAATTTCTTGTATCTGTTTTGAAATTTACTGTATAATTATTATTTTCAGATATGTAAATGGATTCAAGTATTTTACTTTTGAATGTATTATTTTCTTTATGTACAATCATTGTATTTTCAAAATCAAGAATATGCTGGTTTTTAATTGCATGCTGTACTAGTGCCGTTTTATTTGGATCCCTCTCCTTGTTTTTCAAATCATTATTGTGTTGATAATGTAATGTATATATATATATATATATATAGCTGGACAATTTAGACAGGGAATTTTATATATTAATCCCGATTGATTCCTTGTATCATTTTTGTCCTTTAATATACTATAATAATTTTTGATTTTATTGTTGGGTCTATGACTCAGAGAGTACTCATCAACATCAGGATTATAAATGATTTCTTAATATCTTCATATATAGTCTTTAATATAATTTAATTCATGATTTTTTTTATTTTTTACTTTATTATTTACTATTTCGTTTCCTGTTTTATTTTTTTCCATTTTTAAGGTTAATTTCCCAAATCTTGTAAATTAATTTTTTTGGGTAAAAATTTTCTAAGAACATATTAGTTATCTTATTTTTTATTATATGTAACCTACTATCACCTGTTACTTTAATAACTTTTTTAATAAAATTATTATTACATTATATTTCATGTGATAAGGGTGGCAAGAATAATAATTCAATATTATATTACTACTTGTTTCTTTTTTAAATATTATTAAATACCAATCAAAATGAGTGAGGAAAAAATCTTTTTAACTATTTTGCAACACTAGTAAATAAAAATGGTTAAATAATAAACCTAACATAGTACATTGAAAATCAATAGAAGTCTCATTGTAAGCTAAATTTAAGTAGGTGAAACACAACTAAAAAAAAAAAAAAAAAAGAAAAAAAGGTGATATAATCAACATTATTTTTGGAAATTAAAATGAAGTTAATTTATAATTAGTTTCCAAAAATAAAATAAATTTTGTCCAAAATATGAATAAATAGACTACTAATTTATATAATTTTAACAGTAATGCTTTAAATGATATTGTTTGTAGTATTAATTTATATGTTGTAGATATAAAATTCCCGAGAAAAAAATGCCCTATTAAGCTGAAAAAAATTGAATAAATTATAACAAATTATTACAGGAGTTGATTGATATTTAATAATTAAAAATAAATCTCACTAAAGAAATAAACAAGTGTTTACATCCAATAAATATTTTGTTGGACTAGTTATGCAGGGGTTATTTAATCTGTAACATTTAATCTACATTGAAGTAATATGACTCATATATAATATTTGATGTGTTTAGGCTTACACATATTTATTGAAGTGAAAGTTTCTTCATTCTTCAATTTTTTAAAGTAACTTATATATAATAAAAGATAAGGTTTTAAACCGCAGAGTACGAGCAGCACAGAGTCCTTGAGGAGCGAACAAGAATTACAGAGCTGTTATTGGAGCGGTCCTTGGAAAAACAGCAATGTCCAGCCGCACACTCCTTCAAATCCTATTAAAGGCTAAATCTTCTCCAGCCGCTCTTCTTCAAACAACTCCTTGGTCCTCTGTATCCCTTCGTCCTCGGAGGAAGAAACCAATTGTCTTATTTTTTGGACGGTAGTTTTTCTGAAATTTATTTTATAACGACAGATATCAGATATGAAATAAGTATTTAATTAAGGAGATACAAAGACATTTTTCTCTTTGTTCTAGTTGTTCGGACAAATTTTCATTTGCCAAATTTATATTCATATGTGAATATCATAAAAAATACTACCCCTACGAAGATAAGTGTCATAAACTACTTTATAGTAAGTTAAATTTCCTTTATTTTGAGTGTTGGCAGACATATTTGCGTCTTCGAGAACTAATGGACGTAAATAGCTCTTTTAATGTTTCAGCAAATTTAGTCTTCTTTAAATAATGTTTTCTTAGATTTTCTAGTGTTGTTGGTAGTTTTTAAGATATAGACCTCCAAATGAAAAATTAATGTTTTTCACTATCAACTGTATCACAATGTATATCACTATCTATCAACCTAGAAGTTATACTTAAATCCGACTTTGGCTTAGTGACTTGCGTAGTAAATTTTATAAGATTTCAATTGATTGATTGACAAGTGAATGCGTTTGTAATCTGTGAGGTTGATTGTGTTTTTGGTTTCATATATTTCAAAATAATAATTTTCAATTTTTATTGGAGATATAAATTCGACTATCAGCTGCAGTGGGGACTTACTAAGTAAGCTGCTCCCGCTAATGGTTGCGCAGTTATCTCTCCGAGGGCTGTTAATAATTTATATTGCACCAAGTCGCTGGGAGTAGCTGTTATGCTTTGCAATGGGGGAGATAAGGCCGTCGGGGTAATTCCTATTACGAACATTAACAAAAAATTAATATCTACGGTTCAGCAACACAGTATAGCAAACCTAACTCACAGGTTACAATACTACAGTAGCAAATCATAATCATTCGGAATAGCCTGAATTTTATTTCAAGAAGTTCGCTCCATTTTAATTTTAAGGCCAAGCGAACGCAACTAATCGGGTGCGAAAATCAAATCCACTGTACATCTACATATATCTGTACCTCGGAGGGATACAACACTATGTCCATTTTTTTCCATATTGACTTTATTACAGAGTTAAAATCAGCTTTTCTCATATTTCTTAGAGAAATAGAGCACTATGTCCAAAACCAGTTAGAACCGGATATAGCATGTTTTAAAACAACACCAAGTCCACTTTCATTTAGAGGGATAGAACACCACTTGGTGTTTTATCCTTCTGAAGCATGCGAATTACTACTGGACATAGTGTTGTATCCCTCCGAGGTACAGATATTTTTTTATAATAATAATACAGGCTTAACGAACCCGAAGGTTCGATGCCGATAACACCAAACGCTCTCTGCATACATCCTCCTAGTGATGCCTCTCCAAACCCAATTCCACTAAATCTGTTTTAACACAATCCTCCCATCTACGTTTCGGTCTAGTCTACCCTTTGGACGTTTACCCGTTGGATCAGTATTTATTACCATTTTAGGGATCCGCTCGTTAGTAAGCCCTACAACCTTACATGCCCATCTTATACGCCGCAATGCTATAACTTTTTTTTTTTTTTTTTTTACGAGGGTCGGTGGAAATCTTCAAAAGACACGGATAGGCCCGTACCTATCCGTGTGTGGGATTTTTACCCACTAAAACCACCGCCCTACACCTGTTCATTCCTCTCCACAGGACCGCCGCTAGGCATTACTTCATGGAGGGAAATGGCTGAGTGCCGCCTGGCATTCTTCGCATGGTTTTTACGTTTCCATGCTAGTTACGTCTTCTAGCCCTCTCTTCCTCTCTCAACCTCTTGAGAACGACTGTGGTGAATCTCTTCACTGCATTCCAATGCTGGTCTGAGAGGAGCATATAGCTCACCACGTTTTCTGGGGTGATGCGTCCTCCACACTCTCTCTCCAATTCACTTCTTTCTACTCCAAAGCGAGTGCAAGGCAATGCTATAACTTGAATGTATTCTTCTAAATTCTCCCGTTAATTCATCCTTTTTTGGTCCGAATATTTTGCATAATACTTTATTTTTGAAAACCCTAAGAAGCTGTTCATCCCTTAGTGTAAGAGGCCACGCCTCACATCCATAAAGAACAGTGGGAAGGATAATGGTTTTGTAAATTCTAATTTTTAAATTTTTCGATAGGAGGCGCGAGCTAAGCAGTTTCGAAATTGAAAAATAACAAGCATTCTCCGCCTTCAACCTAGCTTTGATTTCCTGATCAATTTTGTTTTTTCTAGTTACCGTAGAACCTAAATACTTAAACTTATCTACCTGTTCAAACGTATTTGTTCCTATATCTATATCACCGAAATTGTTCGCATTTCTACTGCTAACCATATATTTTGTTTTATCCGTATTTATTTCAAGACCTAATATTTTATGGGTGGGGACTTTAGGGGATTCATGGCGCAAATTGGAAATTAGAGACTTAATTATAGGAACGTGGAACGTAAGAAGTTTAAATTCCGCTGGTGGGTTAAAATCAGTCGCAAACGAGGTTAAGGGATATTTTTTTTATTAATAATTAAAATTACCTCTATCTCATTATCTCTTCCTTTCTCACTGACAGATTATTCAAAGTAAACCACAATGGTTCTTATTCAACTCTCTTCTCTCAGTCCGCTGGTGTTCTTCAAGGTAGTGTCCTCAAACCAATCCTCTATACCAACTTTTCAATATATAAGATCTACTTTTCATGTTAAAAGTGTATTGCGATCGACTTACATAGGCGTTGTCTAAGGAGTGTGAAGAGGTGTAAAATGCATACTATGTTTATACACTGTGCAGTATAAGGTCCATTCTAGTGAGGTATATAAGAAAAATATATGTTTAAAACTATTTTTATTTTTAAAATCACTAATTAAGTTTTCCTGATATAGGCTTATGAAGAAAATAAATTTTCAGACCCAACTTTTGATAGAGGTTTCCGTACCTGCGGTACCTAAAAAAATTCGATTTTCCGACACTTGAACAAGATAGAGTTTTACTTACTTAAAAGTTACTTTTATCAACTTCAATGTAAAGTTGTTATAAAAATGCACAATAAGGCTTTTTATTATGAAAGAATAATATGACTTTCTTTTAGCAAATTTATCAATAGCCCGCTGAGTACACCTAATATATGCTCTTATTTACCTACGTAAAAACAACAATAAAAGAACATAGATAATTATTAACAATATTTATTAATTTAAAGTAGTTACAGATAAAGACAGATATAGAATTTATTTTGTTGCCTTAATACTAATGGGATGACTGAGTTTGCATGTCTCTAACCAAGGAATAATAATTAGGTTTATTTTCAGACAAAGATAATAATAATGAGTCCACGCGTTGCGTCCGGTGACAAGTGTAACACGGAAGTCAAAATATGTTGTGCTGTGTGGGCAGTGTCTGGTTGTTAGAATCCTAGGAGTTTTTGACCTTTGCAAATTCCCAGAATACATTAAACTACTTGATGCATTAAACTACAGAATGCATTAAATTTAAAGAATGCATTAAATTACTTACGATCAGTCACATATTTGAGAAATGTCATTTTTATTCTGCGAACTTGATTAGATTGGGAGTAGGACCGAGGGTATCGGATGCTCTGAATGATGACTTGAAGAACGTGAAAATGGTCTTAGTTTTCTTAAAAATATTAATGGCCTTTTGAATAAGATTTAAACCAGAAAATCTGTTATACGTAATAAAAAAATACAAAAAGAAGTAATTGTTTACATTTTTTTTCGAAATTCTTTAGAGAGAAAAATAAAGTGAAATAGAATTATATATATAAATGAAACAGAATTATAAAGCGCGAAACATGGGCATTCATGACCTCAGGGTTTTACGCCCTAAAGCCCCAGACAACAACAACAACTATTACTAGAAAGTTTTGTCTTCTACAATCACTTCGATGTTCATGGTACAATTCCACCACAGACGTTACAAGCGAAGGCTGACCGACCAAAATTGGCCTTGCTATTGACTTGCTGGCCACCCATGCTCTACACAGTCTATACAGTTGACATCCCAACTAATACTAATACTATCCTCACCACGTATGCCGATGACACATGCGTGCTAGTAGTTAGTAATAACCCTTCAATAGCATCCCAATATCTGCAATCCTATATCACACCCTTTGCGCACATATTGTGTTAATTTCAATTTTTTTCACTATTTATATATTTTTAATCATTACTTACGTATTTTATTGTATAAATTTAAATTATTCATTATTTCAAATTTACCTTTCATTCCAAACCCTCCAATTCCACATCACCACCCTTGAAGAATAGTGCCAAAACTGGAGGATTAAAATAAATTCCAATAAATCCCACCAAATCACATTTACCCTTCGTCGTAAACCTTCGTCTTGCCCCACAAAATCTTTTAATAATACCCCACTTATTCCTGTTGAACAAATCCGTTACCTAGGACTGAATCTGGACAAACGACTGACATGGAATCCTCATACAAGATTGAAAAGACAGGAAACTGCTCGTCGATTCCGACTATTACCACATTTACTAGAAAAACGGTCCAAACTTCCAATCCATTACAAAAGAATGATCCTTACAGTCCAAAATCCTTCGTACAATCCTTAATGCTCCTTACTTTGTCACAAATCAAATCATCCATTAGGACCTCTATGTCCCATATGTTGCCGATTTGGCCAGAACCAGATACCAATCCTTCCATGATATACTTCCCAACCACCCAAACCATCTCGTTTCTAACCTGGCTTCTCCTTCACAACCTAACAATCCTCTTAGGCGTCTAAAAAGAATATGGCCTCGAGATCTTCTCCTTTAGAAATGTTTTTGGAGTTCTATCAATGGGAAGATTCTTCACATGTTTGTATCATGTCATAATATCACTTAAAGTAAATTTACTTGATGTGTATATATGTATACAGTTGTAAATAACAATAAATAAATTATTAAAAAAAAAAAAAACTTTCATTCATTATGTTTATTTATTCATTTACATGAGCACTGTCTGATTTTTATATTTGTTTTGTAGAATTCTTACTTCTACAATATTATATTTGTTCAGTCCACGGGAGTATCGATAGTTGTTATCTCGCTGGACAGTATATTCATAAGGTCTAGAGGGGAGTGCCATATGCCACTTACTACCCCAGCACCACCTAGGGAGTAAGCGGTAAATGAGAAGCCAGGATGGCTTCACTTTCTCTTTAACTAAACCCCTTCTGATATCTTAAGACCTAGACTTGAATCTAATTCCTACATAACTTAACATTTGAGGAAGGTCGAGTCAAAACAATATTCTATATTCTTTTTGCACTATCTAATATCTACTTAATTTATTGTCATGTATATTTCCAATTCTGCATGTAATTATTTTAATTTTTATCTGAATTAAGATTGTTACATCGTTTTTAGTTTGTTAGCCCTGGTGAACGTTGGTAAAAATAAAATAAGTTTTACTGATTTGTTTACCGTTACTGACTGCACCCCCTGACCATCTACTCAAATCTGCGGTCAACTGTAAATACCTCATTTTATATGGTTAGAAAATAATAAAGGAAACATATTTTTGACTTTTTAAATGTCGATGTATGAATGTATTTATTTTATTTACTATTAATAAAACCCACACATTACCAACTGGAAGATTACCATGGGAATTTCGGGCGCTATATAATAATGTACTGTGCAATATTACTTTCGCCTGATTAATAGAGAAAATTCTCTCGAAGAAAGAACTTCCAAAGCGATACATTTCAGTCTCTCGAACCGATCTATCGAGTCTCATCGACTGAATGGTTCTGTCTGTAACTAAACTACATTTATCTCGTTAATGCCAATCTCTGTCTGTATTGGTTTTATCTTTTTATCCCATCTCGCCCGCCATTGATACACCATTGGATTTCAGATATGCTGCCATTTATGATCTGTTTTATTCATCTGAACACTAAAAATCCTAAATCGCTCATCAAATACTCTCAGTACAACTTATTTACAAATAACTTTGGCCTTTAACTCAAACTGGTACATATTTTAGTAAAAAAACATTTTCCGAAAATTCATCAATAAACGAAATTGGCACTACAACAAAACTTCTCTTAAACCCTACATTCATGAAATAACAAAACACGTTTTACTAAACTAGTATACCTATTTCAACTTTTTATTTATTTATAATTTATATATAGAATGGCTGTGCTAAGGAGAAGTGAAGATGCACAAATAAGTTATGGTAGAAAAGAGAGAACAGTGTAAAGTTTGACACGATTACCAATTTGAAATTATGAGATTTAAAGTACATGAATATGGTACAGTGGTTCCGAAACGTTGTGCCACATTATGATAATTTAATACAAATTTCATTCAACTGGAAGTTATTAACCTCAAGGTTAAACAAAAATGTTTTATGAATTGACTCACCAGACTTCCTAAAGAGAAAATCCAGATGAGAGTGGTCATTTACAAAACCATCGTAAGGCCAGTAATGATCTATGGGGGATAAACATGGCCCTTGACAAGAAAAGCAGAACAGACGATCAACTCCTAGGAGAAAAAGGTATTGAGAGGGATAAGGGGAGGAGTCTCGGAGAATGGAGTTTGGAGAAGAAGACAGAATGAGGAACTAATAAACTTGTACGGAGAACCAGCATCGTTACGTTAATTAGAAGTGTAAGATTAAGATGGTTAGGACATGTTGAGAGGAAGCCCGATGAAAGGATACCCAAAAAAAAATCGTTTATCGCAAACCAGATGGAAAACGGAAAAGAGGACGTCCCCGGGTCAGATGACTGGACGATGAGGAGGAGGATTTGAAGCTCTTGAAGGTTGGAAGATGGAAGGAGAAAGCAAGAGACCGTGTAGATTTGGTTGGGTGTTGTGGAGGAGGTCTGGGTTCTTGCAGGACCGTAGTGCCGTAATAATAATATATATATTTTTTATTTTTGTTTTAGTTTAAATTTTTCCTATTGTGGGTTTTATATATTAGGAATGTATTTAAATCCTTGTACCCGAGTAAATATATTTTGTTTTTTTATTACACCAAAATACGAGGCATTTCGGACATCCGTGCTCGCGCAGCCCAATATAATTTACTTTTTTCAGTCATATTGTCTCTAATTGAGTGAAACTATTTTTTTGTAATGATGGACAAGAATTTAAGTGTGCTAACGTAGTTTCTCCGAGTTGAAAAAGCTAGTAGAGAGGACTCTCAAAAACACCGATTTTGAACAAATGTTTGGAAAGAAAATCGTGGCCAGTTTGCATCCCAAAACAGGCTACATTTTGTCTTCTTGACAGATTCCTTGGCATCGGTTCCACTAGCAAGGGTGCCTATGATTTACCTTCCGCAGCTGTCTCGTGCCTTTGTCGAACTACGAGTATTTTATTCACCTGAATCGTTCGTTTGGCAGAGCTATATGGTAAGGGGAGGTTTAGTTGGGACTCGAGAGAACCTCTTTTAGAAAGTTCATTTCCTTCAATTTGGCAGTGCGAAGGAACCAAGGGATCCCCTGAGCAGTAGATGCTCCAAGATCCTTCGGCACTCCAAGACCATTGCCAAGTTGGTTGTGACATTCTGAGTCATAGTCTGGATCGCTGCCTGAGAATCTATGTATATGACGAAGTCATTTCTTTGAAGCAGTTGCTCTACGCCTTTTTTGAGTCGTGTTATTAAATTCTAATTGAATATTATCAATTTGTGAGACTGTGATAAGTTTCTATGTAAGTATCAAGTATCTATGTTGTTTTTATTTAATCTAATTTGTCAAAAAAAAAAAATGAATTAAGGCAGAAAATATATTTAGAGACATCAAAAAAAAAAAAAGAATGAAGCATAATAATAAAAAAAATATATATAAAGGAAAAAGAACTTAAAAAAAATATTAATAATCATATATTGCTTTTGTTTTAGTTTAATTATCCTATATCTATACATTGGGTAGCGGCGAGGCTCAGTTCTAAAGGACTGTACTAACCCCAATGTCCTGGGTTGAGATTCGGCTGAAACAAATAATTATTTATTCTGCTACTATAGCCATGAGTAAACGCCGTGGCTTCTGGAGCCTTCCGGGGTCAATCCAGCCTCATAAAGTGGGTACTCTTAGTTTGTAAAAAATCTGGCGGTCGAGAGCAATGCTGACCAAATCACCTCCTTGCACAACCGTTGGTCTAGTAACAGTACTTCCTTTCAAAGTACTTAACCCCTACATGGGTACATTAATTACAAGTTCTATTATACATAATCTAATATTAATTTATAGTAAGGAGGATTCAAAATCATTTAAACTAATAACATAAATTACCTTAACATCCATGGTAAGACTGAATTTGTAGGTCTCTAACCAAGGAATTATAGTCGGGTTTATATCCTGAAAAATATAATAATAATGAGTTCGAGTATAACGCGTAAGTCAAAATATATTGTGGAATGTCAGGAGTGTCAGGCTGTCAGAGTTCTAGGGATTAACGATCTTTGCTAATTCCCAGAATCCATTAAATATTGCTAGAACGTTTTGTCTTCTACAATCGCTTCCAAGTTCATGGTACACGGGTTTCCACCCCAGGCATTGCGAGCGATCGACGATTGACCAAAATTGGCCTCGGGATCAACCAGTCGCCACCCCCTTTATTTTACCACTTTTCTATTAATTTTTATTACAGATTATCTTAACACGATTATCACTTTCTTATCGTACAATATATAAATGGTATAAATAAATAAAATAATGGGGAAATATATATTAAGTAGATGATATTTACATTATATGAACGAATTTTTTTTTAAATAATTTTCTAACTGACCAAGGAGACGATGACAGAGAAGACTCAAGAACCCCTAGACCCGATTAGCATTTAGATTTATTTTTTAATTGCCATTTCCCGTTCGATTTTATCTAAAACATATGCGGAGCCTTCTAGTTTGAAATTAATATGCAGAATAGCAGATTGATCTGTATATTTAAGCAATACCTCGTTTGTGCACCGGCCTAACCTGACATCCTAGTTGATGCTGAGTCGAATGATGAAGGAATCATCAAAAAAGTTGTAAAATAAAAAAAAGAGCAGAATAAGTTCGTTCTCAGTTTATGTGAAGAAGTCAGGGAAATATCACGTCAGGTAGGTAAAATTTAATTAACCTGATCCTTACTCAAGGAGTAACTAATATTATATATTATTTTTTTTTCATCCCCCTCAAAGAAAATACATACATACCAAGTGTATGTATTGTATTTACTTCAGTCACAAAAAAAGGAGGGTGAGAACAAAAAAAAACAACATATAATTAATTAAAAATTCCCTTTAGACGATAAAGGATCGCAGTTCTATTATATAAATAAATTTGTATGCCAATCGTGTGTATTGTATTTGCTTTACTGACAATAGAAGGGAGGAGAGAAAAAAAATGAATATACAATTACTTCATTAATATTAATATACCCTAAAAGGCATCAGAGAAAAGTAGTTCTTCAGGGGACATGGAAGATAGCAGACAAGGAGTGGAAGGAATGTATAAGGCTAAGACAGGACAAGATTTTAATAACTGAACCCACCACTTCTGAGACTAAGTGGCTGAACAGAAATGAATCCGACTGTTAATAGGAGTTCTTATAGGTCATTGCAGACTTAAAAGACATCTCAAGATATGTGGAGTAGTTCACGTTGAAACCTACTGCTTATGTGGACAGGCCCCGGAAAATGCCTTACTTAGAAGATTGTGGCAGTTATGTGTCACTTAGATAAAGGCTTTTTTTTTTTTTTTAATTATTTGAGGCATCAACTAGTATGGGACATTATTGCCTTAATTTATGATGGAGCTTGGATTTTAAATTTGATAATAGAACTTACATAGGCTTCTAGACTCAGATAGAATCGCAGAAAATGAGACTTCCTATATACACTGGAAATTTCATTAGAAAGTCAAAAAGGTTCGACATTCCATTGGTCTGCTTTGGGGAAGGCAGAAAGGTCCAACAGGCCCACTTGCCCGACTTGTTCCCCCCACCAGTACCAGTGCCCTAATAGTACAAGAGGCGGGGAAAAAAAAAAGCAGTTATCTCATCCCAATTTTTGATTACTTCAAAAAAACTATGTATAATTAATATTCAAAATTCATGAGTCTGCCAAGTATAATTCGGGGGATTAAAAAATGGCGGCTGTTTCAAAACCTTAAAAAAACATTGATTTTTCATTCGGAGGTTTTTATCTTAAAAACTACCAACAGCACTAGTAAATCTAAGAGAACATTATTTAAAGAAGAGTAAATTTGCAGAAATTTTAGCCCTAAAAGAGCTATTTACGTCCAATAGTTCTCGAGATATAGCTTTTTAAAAATCTACTGAAATATTAGTAGTTAGTTAATTTATTTTGAGAAATCAATATCTCAGGAACTATTTGACGTGATATCTATTAGCACTCAAATTAAAACTAGTTTAATGGACTATAAAGAAGTTTATGACCTTTACCTTCGTAGGAATGGTAGTTTTCATGATATTTGCTGAAATAAATTGATTTATAGTTGTGTGGACAATAAATTTGATTTATAAAAAACTTCATTTCAGAAACCATTGGACGTACCGATGTCTGCCAGAGCTCAAATTAAAGCTAGTTAAATTTACTACAAAATAGTTAATTATGTTTATCTTTATAGGAGTAGTGCTTTTTATGATAGTTGACAAAATAAACTCACAAAATGTAAATTTCTACTTGTTCGTATAAAATGTTGGATTTTTGAAAAAATGTGTCTGCCAACACTCAAAATAAAGTATTTTTTATGATATCCACATATGAATATAAATTTGGCAAATGAAAATATGTCCGAACAACTATAAATCAATTTTTTTTAGCTAATTTCATGTAAACTATTACTCCTACGAAAATAAACATCACAAACTACATTATAGCTCATTAAACTAGCTTTAATTTGAGTGCTAATAGACATCTGTACGTCATATGTCTGTTTTTGAGATATGAATTTTTCAAAATAAATTCACTAACTACTGATCTTTTAGTACCTCCCATACAACATTTTTATGAAATGTTACTTTTTTAAAAGCTATATCTCGAAAACTATTTAACGTAAATAACTTTATTAGAGCTCATATTTTAGAAAATTTAATCTTCTTTAAATGATGTTCTCTTATGTTTTCTTGTGTTGTTCCTACTTTTGAAGATATAGAGCTCCGAATGAAAAATTAGTTTTTTTTATTGCTTTGAAACAGCCGCCCTTTTTTATTCCCCCTACCTATACTTGGCAGACTCATCAATTTTGACTATTAATATAAATAGTTTTCGTTAAAGTAATCAAAAATTGTGATGAGATAACTGCCTTTTTTCTCCTCTGTGGCTCTTGTACTAAAAGGACATTTTAAGGTTCGTTCGTTCGTTCTAATTAGGTTTACGGCGTAAAACTTGCTCGGTCATCGACGCCGTTTAATTCTTATTAATTTCTGGTAATATTCAATTGACTATTGAACACAAATTGGACACATACACATTAAAGAAGGCAAAAAGTAGTTTCTGAAATGATTTTTTCAAAATTATTCAAGGGATGAATCTCTTATTTTATTATCATTTTTAATTCATATTTATACTATTCTTAGGCCACTGCTGATGTACGGCTGTAAAGTCTGGGGAGCGGCATCCTTTTTTTTTTTTTTTTTTTTTTTT
>NW_027105968.1:403290-410961 GCF_000696795.3 Halyomorpha halys
AGTTAAAATTGCTTTACCCCGTCCCGGAAGCGCGAGTGCTTCTCTTACTGCGTGATCGGTATATTGATATGGTTTGATATATTGATATGGTATGATATAGTATTGATATGGTTTATACCATGCAATTCCACGTTTTATAAACTTCTAAATTTATTAGTGGACTATTATAGTACTCCATATCTTATTATTGAACGGTTCATAGACTATGTGTAAAATAATTTGATGTTTAATAAATAAATACATTATTAATCTTTCAAAGAAAGCTTACCACGTTTCGGACTCTTAAAGAATAACACCAGATATTTATAAATTCAATACACTTTAATTTTATTGTTGAATTTATTAAAAAATATTTGTTCTGAATGGTTTTTAAAATATTTGTTCTCTCTCTAAAGTTTACTCTAGGCCCAAGACTGCTGATGGCCTCTTTAACATAAGACATAAACAACAATTTTATTGCAGAAGGTTTGTTGTAGCAACAAAGACAAAGATAATGCATAATAAATTTTATGTTTACTGTGTGCAGTGACTTTGCTAGCACTCAGTAAAATTCTTTACACCTCTCTCTCTCCTCGAGAGATGTAAAGAATTATATACCTTTATATCTCCATGTTCCAGCTTTGTGAGACTTAGACCATATAATGAAGATCTGAAAATAAAAAAGGGTCATAAAAAGTAAGCGAATTCGTGTCTACCTTAGTTGCAGGGAATGCAAGATACTTCACTGACTAGTTTATGGTCTCTCTACAAACCGCATTGAATTTTTAAATGTATGTGTTATAAAAAAAAAAAAAAAAAAAAAGAAACTCAAATTAAGAGACAAAAATTATGAGGACAAAATTGGAAAAAAATTAAAAATGCATCATGACAACAAAAAAAGACAAAATCAAATTAGTGCAAACAGGAAGCACATCTCACATCAACAGCGAAAAAAGATACGTTAAATAGAGACAATACATTATCAGTAAAAAATAGATAAAAGAAAATATAATGTTCAATCAGTTGAATATATATGGAGAACAAAAAATATCTTTTTTTTGCGGCACGAGTAAAATTTAGATATGTTAATATATGAGAGTACATGAATTGTTAAAGCTACCTCAAATCGACTAAGTCTTTTTGTTCGAAAGCTTTAAGAAACCAAAGTAGCTGGTTCGGATATAAACATTTATTTGGTTAATTTAACATGTATAACATGTAAACACGAAAGAAACAAAAGATGAATAAAACAATGAATAAAAGTAAAAATAAAAAGCCTTTCAGATACAATAAAATTAGATAAATAAATTAAGAAAACAAAAGAGACAAATTTACAAAAAACAGTATATAATCATATAACAGGGTCTAGTTATTTTAATGTATTGGGCGAACCGACTAATTAGCAACAATTTATATTATAAGTCGAAACGCAGATAAGGTTTGGTTTCGGATTGTAATGTTTGTTAACACACTAAAATGTCCAAACTATAAAATTATAAACGCAGACAGGGCTGCTTAGACACTATCATGGCATCTTATGAGCCGAAACTCATCTAAAAAGAAAGATGGTCGGCCCGTTGCTAGGCGACTTCTTAGCAACGATTATCAACCCATAGCAACTGTCTCTATTACTTAATTATAAAAATACAAATATTAACAAATTATTTACAAGGGAATAATAAAATATGGCGTTAATATGATTTATAAGTACTTTGTTCTAATTTAATCTATTAGGATCTTACAGAGGGTAAGGTAGAGATCGAATTAATCATAGGGAATAGAATAGGAATATAAAATCACTTTTTTAAAACATTTTTTATTTATTTATTATTAGGATGATCATTTTTTTAATATAAATTTCCTGGCCGTTTCTGACATAAAGGGATATAGGCTATCTAAAGAGCACCACCCTATTCTAACTCTGGTGAGGGGTCATGATCACCACAAATATAAAAGCCAACCCAGGCTGGATTCGTACCGGCTCCTCAAAGTGATGAAAGGCGTGAAAAAATTGTACAAAATGAAATTATATTCATATTGATGAGTGTGGTTTCTCACACTCAAATACCTATAAACAACTTCACCATAATTGGTTCTCCCATTTTTGTGAGTCGTAGGCCTAATCATACGGACGTTATTTCGGCATTTGAAAAAAGTGAGGTTTTACTGATTTTTGTTAATTTAAACTATCCAACAAAAAATATGTGGATGGTTAGGAAGCAGGACCAATTAAGAAAAAAAATAGAACTTATATTATTTTCTGCATATATAAAAAGTTGTTTTAATACGATGACACATGTTCAAAACCTCATAGTAAGATAAGAAAAAAAGTTAGAATTATAAATATGAAATTTGGCTCAAAAACATTTAGGGTCTGTAAATTGTTATAAAATAGTGAACTAGATGAGTAAATAGTAAAATATTAAATTATTTGTATGAAAGGTTCTTAATTATTTATTAAGATTCAATGTAAAATCTATTATAAAAACCTTTTAATTTTAAATATTTTTATTTTTAAACTGGATTATGGGCAAAAAAAATTTGAAAAGTTGTTTGGATGTTATTAGAATGAAGAATTAATAAACACGGCATGGATTCCAGAAAAGAGATATAATAAAGATTTATCTATTGTTCATTAATACTATCTTTGTTTACAAGTTACAAATTACGCCAGACAAATGATTTGTTCTTCACAATCATACTTATTGTGTAATAAGAATCTTGTTCACAGAAAAGAATCTGACACAGCAACTGCTTGGCATGCCTCATTTTAACTTCAATCCACAGTAATTGGTACGGATGGATAAAACCAAGATAAGAGGGTTTGTCCATGATTCTAAGCTTTAAAAACGACGTCGGAGTTATCAGGATGACTTTCGGGGAAAGGAGGGGAGAGGGGAGGACCAAGAAAGTATTTCTTGACCTGTAATATGAGACTACAAGATTTACAACCCTCTTCTTGTAAACGAATACTAAGCATAAGTACAGCAGGAAGGCCAGGTATAAATCGGGGAGCACACCTTTTTGCAAATAGAGGAATTCGTCTATCTTGGAATCCAGAGAAATTCCAGAAAAAATATTAAATCTGAAATCTATTGTCGGAAAATGGCTGCAAATAGAAGCTATTCTAGATTATTAGACTATAAGAGTACAAGACTCTAATTTGACCCTTGTCGATCTGCATCAGAACATTCTAAAACTCATAGTTAAAGAAGAAAAAAAAGTTACAAAACCTATTACCCAAAGTAAGGGCAAATAAAAAATATCGGCTGTTCCTGAAGTTAAAAATGATTCATTTTAATTTTTAATAATTACTGCTTCCCAAATATGCGCCTAATTATATTGTACGTCAGGAAACAGGTATCGCCTCGATATTAGGGTTTATACAAAAACCGATATTTTAGAAAACCTGTTTTCGAATGGGTAATTTTTCCAGAAAACCGGTTTTAACTGCTTTCGAATTTTTTGCTCGAATATTCTGTAATTCGAATAAAAAATGTTAACAGAAAATTTAGAGTGATTAAAAGCAATTTTTGACTGAAATTATTTACTGTTCAATTTTATTGATAGTAGAATTTTTTTATGCAATTTAGTGGAACAAAGAAATAATAGTTGATCAGGATTAAATAACTTTAAAAATAATTATTCGTTGTTTATGCATAATTTTCACATATAAGGATGTAAATATTTTTATAATAGTGAAACGAGTTATTCAGCAAAGGGTTCAAATAAATAAAAACAATATATTTTCATATTTTTATAATAACTATATTATTTTTTTAAAAAACAATGTTATTAGATACAGATGGATACTTATTAAAAACAATTAGAGAACATATAGCTGTGTATTATATAATATAAATTATAATCATAGCCGAAAGACAAGAGTAAATAAAGTTTATGCAAACATACTTATTAAAATCAATTTTAGTTTTAAAGATAATTAAGCAAAGGATTGAGTATTTTCTATTTCGGGCAATTTTAATACAAATTTAAATATTCTATTTATTTTTTTGTTTAATGAAATATGATTTCAGAAAACAGAGGACGTCTATCGATTTGCTATTTAGCCGTGTCCTTAGTTTATTCAAAAAATTCCCCGAAATAGAAAATACCCTCTCATTTGCAACCGAACTAGGCTTAATCGTTTTTAAAGCCTGATATAATAATTCTAATTTTTTTGTCCTTTTATTTGTGGCTTCCAGAGCTAAAAACTCCTTTCTTAGAGTTTGAGTAGAGGAAGTCACTTCTTCTGGTTCCTTTAAATATTTATTAATTGCCACTTCCATAGCATTTTTCAATAAAACATTGTCTGGCTCTTGAGTATCATCACGTTCACTTTCATCACGTTTTGGAATATCACATTCTTCTCATGTAGAGTAATCTTTATATAATCTTATTAATATTTGTCCGGATAACTTAATAATGTCACTTTGCGTTGCTAATGGAAGGAATGTATTATAAGATTTCGTTAAAACAGTTTGAGAAGTTTGTAAATAAAGGATAAGTGTAACTAATACTGTATCTCTTCTTTCTTCAATCCGTGCCTTTATAGCGTGTAATAATTTCTGACTAATTTCGGATTTCAAATTTTGTAGTTCACCCAGAACTTTTTTGATAACCGATATTTTCTACTAAAACCCGGTTTTCGAATTTCATAATTTTCTCCAAAAAACCCAGTTTTAAAACCGACAAACCCTAATCGATATACTCATATACAATGAAAACGCACTTAGAGTGTATTTTAAAAGTTGTGGAGATGTCGTGCTTTCGCTTATCTCATAATCTAGCCCATGAAGAGGAAAAAATAAAGTTTATTGGTACCAGTAGAAGCAGGAATTTGAGAAATGTCATGGAGTTAATTTCGATACTTTAGATGTTGCCGATCCGAGCGGGCAAATGACCACAGTCTGACAGCGTAAACGAATCGGAAAAAAAATTAATCTTGAAGAATGTCTCCAATCCAGTTTTTCTTTTTAAGCAGACTTATGTGCGGTAGAAACAATAAAGCCATATTTTAACGATAATTTTGATTTGCGGTGGATTTTCCGTTGTAAAGCCGAATTACTCAATTTAATTTTGAAACTTGAACACAAGGCAGTATGGATAACTCTCCGTTCTGCACCTCCGATGAAAAGAAAGGTAACTTTCATTTCTTGAGAACTTGTTCTAAGTATAGTGAAAATTGGAAATAAAATATATCGGGAAGCTAACCAGCTCTCCCAAGGGCAGTACGTGGTTTTCCCTCCTAAAACTTTCATTTATTTTGTTTTTTTAAAGTTTATTTATTGATATTTACAACTGTACATAAATACATCAAGTAAATTTGAGGAAATCATAATGGTATGGTACAAGCATGTAGAGAAACTACTCTAAAAACATTTTTACAATATAAGGTCTCAAGACCATCTTCTTTTCAAACGCCTCGGAGGATTGTCCAGAATAAAAGAGGAAGCAGGATTAGAAACTAATGGGTTTGAGTGGTTAGGGAGTTTGTAATGGAAGGATTGATATCTGGTTCGGGCTTCCTCCTAAAACTAAAATTTCCTTTTACAAAGGTCTCATTTGTACCATTTGAAGCAGTTTAAATAACCCTAAACTGGATTATTGCATATTTTTTTATTTTCGAAAAAAATCAATGATAATTTTGAGTAAAAAAAACATTATTAAAATTTTTATTTAACTTTTGTTTGACCCAGTATCTCTAAAAATTTTTCATTGAAATCTGTGATCCCACGTATCTGGTCACTGGTTTATTGTTTGGAACCATCTGAATGAAACCTGCAACTTTTATGTTAAATTTGTATGTTTTTAGGTGTAATATTTTTATATGAGAATTTTTTTATTTGCATATTTCTGTTTAATGAATCCAAACTAGCATTATTTACAGCTGCTCTTGCTGGTTAAGTGACATTTGGTGTACGTATGCAACGAGGAGCAATTGAGAATGCTACTCATTAGCATTCGTAATGAAGATGCATATATGCCAGCAAGATTGTCATGGCGATGTAATTTATGTATGGCCAGTGTGTGTAATCGCTAACTACCCCTCAACTGTTTCGTGCCCATGTTTTATAAGCCAAGTCTGTCATTAGGTCTTGGCAGGGTAAATGCGTGGTAGAGTTCGATTAGCAATACTTTATAGCCAATGCAAACTCTAATTTTCAAGATAAAGTTCAAATTGAATGAGAATTCTTAGTAGTTAACCAGGCACGCTGTGGGTCGAAAGTTTGGTGGAAAAATGTTAATGTATCTATGAATATGAAATTTATGTATCTGTTTATTTCCATGTGAAAATAAATAAATAAGAAGCATTTAAGCAACTTCGATACGACTCAAACGATGAATAAAAAACATAGAAATGACAGTATAAAATACAAGAAATGGCACAAACCCAACCTCGGTAAACAAATTAGAACCGAAGATATTAAATAAAATGTTTGGTTTTTTTCCCCACACTATTTCTTCTTCCCGTAAAAAGATAAAATGTTATAGTTACTCGTATAAATTGGAAGATGAAAAGTGGAAAATGAATTATGAGATCATTCATTCCCATATTTTATTCCTAATACCTGACGAATTATCATATCAGCAAACAAATTACCCATATATATGTTTTGAATTTTATAATTAAATTGTTTTAGATTTGAAAATATAATTTATAAAAAATAAAAATCTTACTGATTAGAGAAGATAGTCGGGGAATGCGGTCAGCAAAAAATAACATTAATAAACAAAAAATATTTATTTATGCCGACATTTCGACCTGAGTTTCAGGTCATCATCAGGGCTATAGAACAAAAGAGATAACACCAACATTTAGAGAAACATAAAATCGAAAAGAAGTAGTATATAAAAAGTTTGGTAAATAATATATATTACCGCCTACATATATATATATTTTAAACACCGGTTAATATATAATTTAATATATAAGTTTTAAAAAATGAAACAGCATGTTACATCGTAAAACCGAAAACTGTGGAGAAAAACTCCTTATTGAAATAATTAACAAAAAAAAACAAAAAAAAACGTACTTATTATGTTACGTATTATTAACGTCATTTTATTATTAACGTATTATTTTTTTAATAAATTAATTATTTTTAAAATTAATAATAAAAACGACGTGCAAAGAACATTGTTTAAATTATTTTAAGCCTATATAGCAGTAACGATTAAAGGAGTAATTAAAATCCAGAACGTTAACAACTAGGAAAATCATTACGTGTAAAAGTATGAACATTTGTTTCAGAAGGTCCGAAAAAATTATTTGATTTCTAACAAATTCACTTCAATTAATGTCAAATAAAATCAATAAAACAAAAATAATATTATGCATTACTTGCTAACAGTCATATATTCTTATTAGATTTCGTACATATTCTATCTATGCATTAGATAACGTTTCGGATATCATATTGTAGATTTTCAAATTCAATCCTTAAAATTATACGTTAAATACTGTCAACAGATTTTAAACTATTTATATAAGTCATTTTACTAAATTACAACAGTTCTCTCTTAGACTCCGTCTAGTGAGGATCGCGGTCTCCCTTTGATGAAAAACAATACAGCTATTGTGCAGTCAGTGTTTATATTTTGAGTGGCTCTCTACAAGTCTACAAGCGATAAGTCAAAGTTTCATTTATTTAAGTTATTTCTTTTCTTTGCGAAGTATATATATTTTAT
>NW_027105968.1:415311-427188 GCF_000696795.3 Halyomorpha halys
GTCTTTTGAATGGTCTTTTGAATAAGATTTAAACCAGAAAATCTGTTATACATAATAAAAAAATACCAACAGAAGTAATTATTTAATTTTTTTTTCTCGAAATTATTTAAAGTGAAATAGAATTATAGAAATAAAATATAAAGCACGAAACATGGGCGTTGATGACCTCAGGGTTTTACGCCCTTAAGCCCCAGACAACAACAACAACTAAATTACAACTTTTTTTTTTTTTTAAATATTTTTATTATCATAATTAAAAATGCATATATTGTTTGTTAAATTATTATCGTCACCCTTATGTAGGGATATTATTGTTACATCAAAACTCACTTTGTGGTTTAATTATGTTATGTTTTGTTATCATAAATCAAGAAAAAGCATTAACAAAAATTCAAATCTTTCCCGGGCATTGATGAATAATGAATGCATTTTAACAGAATTAAAGAAAAATGCAGGTTCCTAATGATATTTGTATTGCACGTTGTTTTTAATTCTGTTTAGAATTTTTCAACATTAAATATAATAGTTTTTCTTTTTTTCTTTCCGTTTCATTTGGATAGGAAGCTGGGAAATTTTTCACTTGAATTTTTTTCAATATTTTTTGTTTCATTTTATAAAACAATTCTTGTTAGTCTGTCATCCAAAATTTAATAAGAAAAGTCTAAAGGTTTTTTTTTTCTTTTTCTTACCTCCTTTATTATAAATAACAATATTAACATATACCTAAGTATATACAAACGTAACTGGTGCCCTTCCTTTGCCACATGACATTATAAGGGGTTGGGCTGGGCCGCTGAAGGCAGGGGTAACATTACTGGCCCAGGAGCCACTGGGCGGGGGGTACAAAGAACGGGGAGGGAGGGCCACTCCACTAGGGGATAAAGGGTGAGTATTACATAACTTTTTAGTTTTTATGTGGTTTTATATAATCTAGAATTAATTTAGTCATTTTTATTTGTAATTGTATAAACAAATTGTTTATAATTATAAAAGAAAATAGTTTTATATAATAAAGAGAAAGAAATGGTTTTTGTAAAATTGGTAATTTTAGTTTAATTGTTCATCTCTAAATTACAGGAAGGAGATAAGTGTTTATAGTCTATATGTGGTTATCATTATAAAAGATAACCTTCAGGAAGGTAATTATTCTCCTAATCATGTATAATTGTTAATAGTAAAAAAAGTTTTTATCAATTAAATGACAATAATATTATTAAATATTAGCAATAATGAAAAAATAGGAGATAATTATACGTTATATATAAAATATTTTTATCAGATAAATTGTTTATAAATAGTTTTGATGTATATATGAAATATTAGTGGTATTGTAAGCCCATGTTATAGGTTTTTGTTGAATATGGTTTTATAGCAACCTGATGATGGGAGATATTTCCAGAAACTTTGCTGATTAAATGAAATAAATTATTGCAGTTGAAAAAGGAAGAATTATGTCATTCACCAAATTCAGTTTAATTCCAAGAGACTCTTTTGGTAAAAGATCATTAGGTATCATTTGTAGGTGTATTTAGGTAGAAATTTGTTTTTTTGAGAATTTTATTAAGATAAAATTGTATTCGTACTTACACTTTATGGGAGATTGACTATTATAAAATTTAATGATATTTCGAGAATTTGAGTATTAAATTAGATTATAATTATGCTTAATTCTTTTATATTACAAACCAAACTTGAAACAAAATATTGCTATTCTCAATTGGAAACGTTTAGTATTTTTAATAGACAACAAAGTAGTTTTTGTTATTATTTTATATCTCTATTCTAAACCTTTGGCCCTTTGCTTAAACTTATAACAATGGAAACAGTGAGGCGATTTTATGAAAGCCTACCACAAACTTGAACTACTTTTAAATTACCTGTTAAGGGTTGAGATTTCCAAAGGCTGATTAATTTTCCGCTAAGTAATAATTTATACTTTAAAACTTAAACCTTATAAGCGAAGTTGCCGAGCCAGAGCAAAGAGCTTTAAGTTTTTCAATAAAAAGACGGCTTCTAGGGAAAAAAAAACGCTGATATTACTCAATTAATACAAAAAACTCTTGATCTTGAAGAAACTAGAAGCTAATGCTACTTATATACATTAATTTTAGTTAAATTTATTATAAAATTGATTTTTTTCTAATATTTGTGTGATCTAAATTTTAATGAAGTCTCAACTTATTCATAATCAATTTTTACTTTTAAATTTATTATGGGTTATTAAGGAGCCCGTATTTTTCTACCTTAATTTAAAATAATTAGACATTCAAAAGCAGCGAAAAATAAAATAAAATACGATAAATTATTCATTACTGGGTATGTACTATGATTATATATATATTTATTTATATTAATGTTTTTAATACCATATTTAAATAAATGTATTGTTTCGTATTGTAGCAAACATATGTATTTGAATTAAATATCCTTACAAATAAAATATTCTTTTTTTATTCTATTAGGAGTATTATTTTTCAAAATAGTACCTTCATTTTAAAATAATATTTGACCGGAGTGAAATAAAGCTACACATTTTCCTAGAATTATAATTAAATTTTGAATAGGCAATAATTAAGATATCTACGGAAAATCTATTATTTTTGAATAATCAAGGACATTAAGACCTCCTTAATAATAGTATCTTATATTACCTATATTATTTAATATTATATATTAAATATTTTATTATATTAGTAATTTCACTTGGATTTTCAGGGATTAATCCCCATTCTCAGAACTAAAATTAGCAATTTAGAACATACAAAATTATTCAAAATACTTACATATTGACAATAATTTAATTGAATTTTTAAAAAAATAAGTTTTAATAACAATGAATTAATATGTTTAAAATACTTTCTTATTTTATATACAATGTTTATATCCTTATAGACCATGTTTCTTATTTAGTCGATTCATTAAAATATTATTTCAAATACATGTTATTATTATACTTATTATTATTAACAACTTTTTTATTTAAGACAAAATATTGGCAATGATTTTTTGTGTATCAATAAGGTATTGAAGAATAATACTGAAGTCCTTTGGTATTTTTTCTTATTGTATAGTTATTGTCACACTATCCTTCCATACATTTATTTTTTCTTATAAAAAGTAATTTATACAATAATTATTCAAAAATTGTTCTAAGTGAACAATGTTGTGTTGTACTTTGATGTTCTAATAATATTATTAAAAATTCTTCATAATATCTCAATAGAGTTTTTAAATTCTCTTTAAACAACTCATTACTTTCGATTCTTTATAAATTAACCAGGTTTATGGCTCTCTATTTTCTGAATTATTATAATTTTCCTTAATTACTGATTTCAAGATTTTTTTTATATTTTTATAAATAAATTCAATAGTCGATTATTTTCTAATAGCTCCATATTTCCAGGTTGTCATATACCTTTCTTAGGCTAAAAAACATTTGCAGCACTCTTGTAGGGCTTAAAATATTTTGTGGCACCATTGCCGAGATAAAATTATTGGCACAATCATCATTTAGAGTGGTGGAAAAAGAAACTGTCAGAAGTAAATGCGAGAATTCATTATTTACTTGCTACTGTATTTTTTTTTTGTAATACTTTCAATTGCAGCACCATTTTGGAAACCGCTGTCTATAATTCATTTAAGGACAATTGTCTCAATTGATTCTAGACCTGTTTCTACACGCACGTACTGCTTTGGGGAAGGGGGGGTTATGATTTAGCCGATGATAAATTACTTAAAGAAATTCACTTTAATTTCTGACATGCCCTGTAATATTGAATTATGATAATCCAAAAATTGGTCTATTTTTTATCTAATTTGTAGGATAAAAATCTAGCCAAACTTTAATTTTAATCAAATAGTGATGCTGCTTATACACTTATGTTTTCTAGACTAATTAAACTAACAAATAAATAAAATAATATTTAGTAGGTCTTAGATATGATAAATTATGTTTCTTTATTTATAAACTTTCCTTGAGGTTATCATCGTTTAAATAAAATCCATTATATCCAAATTAAGGTCTCAAAACATTCTTTATTTTCTCAAATGTCCAACGTTTTGGCCATCCTCAAGGACAATCTTTTTATTTATTTTTTTTAATAATTTATTTATTGTTATTTAAAACTGTATACATAAATACACATCAAATAAATTTGCTGTAAGTGATATTATGACATGATACAAACATGTGGAGAATCTACCCATTGATAGAACTCCAAAAACATTTCTAAAGGAGAAGATCTCGAGGCCATCTTCTTTTCAGATGCCTGGGAGGATTATTAGGTAGTGAAGAAGCCAGGTTAGAAACAAGTGGATTTGGGTGGTTGAGAAGTTTATCATGGAAGGAACGGTATCTGGTTCTGGCCAAATCGGCAACATATGGGACATTGTCCTGTGTCCTGATGGATAATTTGATTTGTGACAAGGTGGGGAGCATTAAGGATTTTGGACTGTAAGGATTGAATTCGAGAGGAATTCGATGGTTTAGTGGAGCCCCATAGCTCAAGTCCGTATGTCCAGATAGGCCTTATAACAGTCATGTAGATCAGTCTTTTGTAATGGATTGGAAGTTTGGACCGTTTGTCTAGTAAATGTTGTAATAGTCGGAATCGACGAGCAGTTTCCTGTCTTTTCAGTCTTGTATGAGGATTGCATGTCAGTCGTTTGTCCAAATTTAGTCCTAAGTAACTGGATCTGTTCAACAGGAATAAATGGGGTATTATTAAAAGATACAGTGGGGCAAAACGAAGGTTTACGACGAAGGGTAAATGTGATTTGGTGGGATTTATTGCAATTTATTTTAATCCTCCAGTTTAAGGGCAATCTAAAAAATCGATTTAAACTCACATAAATTATTTAAAAAATTTTCACTAGTTTCAGTAAAAATTACCCTATTTTGTCACTATTTCATTAATATTAAACTTTTAATTATAATCAATTTAGCTCTATTACACCTTGCTATTATAAAGGTGTAATAGAGCTAAATGGATTATAATTAAATGTTTAATATTAATGAAACAGTGACAAAATAGGACAATTTTTACTGAAACTAGTGAACTGGGCAGAATTGTCTGCAGAATTTTTTTTAAAATAATTTATTTGGGTTTAAATTGGTTTTTAAGATTATCCATGAGGATAGCCAAATCGCCCGAAACGTTGGACTTTTGAATAAGTAAAGAAAGGTTTGTGACTTTAATTTAGATACAATGGATTTTATTTATTTTTAACAAAATTAAGTTTCTTATAGCAGTAATATCGACTTTTTAACCTCTTCTAGTTCATCTCCAAAGCACTTAAATCTGCAATTACCTGTGGAAAGAGGAGTTGTCCTTTAGGAATTCTCATAAATATCTTGAAACAATTTTTAATCCGAAGCATTTTGAAAGACTAAATCATCAAAAGCAGAAACATAGAACATAGAATATAGAAACATTTTGGATAATTTGCGAGCTAACTGAGGGAAATACATAACAAATACATCAAATTTTCGATAATATATATATTTACAAAAATTGATTTAGAATTAATTTTACCATTAGGCTCCGTAATCACAGATTGAACATTCTTTACAGGCCAGGAATAATCAAGTGTCTGTCATGATCAAGAATATTTATGGTGATGGATTCTCAATTATGAAGATGGATTGTTACGTGAAATTGAATTCATAAATGATTTTCATAATAACGTCTGATAACACTTGAATTACTGAATTTTAAATGGGTCGTTCTCCATTAATTTAGGGTAAATGAGTTATCTTCGTGTTCTATCTGATGTATTGAATCGTTGGACGTAGAAAGGAACGTTCTCTGAGAGGTTTGAGCTTAGCTTGTTGAGGCAGCTGCATGTTAGAAGGGAAGTACTCCTGGTAAGGTAATATAAAAACTTCTAAAATGTTTCAATACATTTATACCTTAGTAAAAAAAATCCTGTGTAATAAACAATTATATTATGTAACCTGAAATTAAAATAACTTTTTTTTGGAGCACAAGTGTACCTTATCTAACCGATCAACAAGAGATAGAAAGTCCCAGATTGCTAGAACAACAAGAAACAAATGAAAAGTTTCTATCCTATGAAATTTAAAATTGTTGTCCTTAAAAAAATGATAGATCTAATGTAAACGCTTATTTGTAATAAAGTAAAACAATATTTAATATAATAATAAATAATATTGAAGATAGAAGAAGTGGGTGTAGTGTTGCTACCCCTAGTGATGCTAGGTGAACCACTGCCAGTCCCAAGCCTGGATAAAGGAGGAGGGTTGAGAGTGGGGGATAGGCGACCTCACCTCTCTAAAAAAGGTGTTGTCCAGAACCTGCCAGAAAAAAGAATGGTGAAGGTTAAAAATACAAATTTATTCCCCAGATTCGGGGGGGGGGGGGTCCCAACCAGCACCAAGTCTTGAAGAGGTTTCAGGGAGCAAGGAAAGGAGGAGGAAGATAAGGAAAAGCATTCAAGGACTCAGAATCGGTACCATTAATTTACATAGTATATTACAGCCGGGGGCAAGCAGAACGTTGGAATCAGTGCTGGAGCAATATAAAGACGAAATATATGAAAACCTCTAGACAGAGCGGGGAGAGAAGAGATATTGTGGATGTGGGGAAAAACATGTTTCACAGCTGCAGTACCTGGGAGGAGTTGTGACAGAGAACAATACTTTAGAAGTAGAAATTAAGGGCAGAATGGTAGCAGGAACCAGATGTTTCTACGCCCTGCAAAAAGCTCTCCGATACAAAAGTCTTTCTAGGATAGCAAAGGTTTTGTTGTACAAAACAATAATCAGGCCAGTGGTAATGTACGGTAGTAAGACGTGGACTCTAACCAAGGAAAATAGAAGACCTCTACTGGTTTGGGAGAGAAGAGTCCTGAGAAAGATCTTTGGAGCCGTTAAAGAGGAGCACAGGTGGTGAATCAGAAGCAATGACGAAATAAAGGCATTCTATGGAGAGCCTGATATCCTCTGTGCTATTAAGAAGAGCAGGCTAAGATGGTTGGGAAATGTGAAAAGGATGGAGCCCTGCAGACTACCTAAAAGGATGCTAAATGGTGCACCAGGAGGAAAAAGGAAAAGGGGCAGACCCAGGCGTCGGGGGCTGGATGATTTGGAAGTTGATTTGAGAGGGATGGGAATTGAAAATTGGAGGAATGTCGCTGGAGACCGCGAGGCATGGGGAAGAGTGGTGGCAGAGGCCCAGGTCCTACAAGGACTGTAGCGCCCAACAGTGAGTGAGCAAACGGAAAAAAAAAAAACTAAGAAAACTTGAAAGATAAAAATATGTTAAAACAATGAAAAGAAAATGTAATGAGAAAATAAATAAAAATTAAAAAGATACTGGTTGTTTATAAATTTTACAAATAGAATTAATCTACAGAGCTCGGGGTAAAAAAAAGATTAATAAATAATAACGATAGATACTATTACAATATTGAACGAAGCAATTAAATATTAGTACTTTGGTGCTTTAAATATAATGCTTTGGTGAAAATGTTCAGAATGATAGAAATAAAAGTTAGGTAGGTGAATTGATAAGATAATAGAGATGTAGATAGAGGTGAAATAGATTGAAGATAGGAAGAGAAATTGATTGGTGAAGAAAGAAGAAATAAAAGGTACACTGCAAACAATCTACTAGGTAAGCTAAACAGACACTGTTATCTATAACCCAAAGAGGTTGCCATTGCAGTAGGTAGGAATTACCTGTGCTAACTAAAGCTTACTTTTAGATTTTCATACTATTGTAATACATTTACAGAAATTTAATGGTGTATGATTTAAGATTGTAAGGAATAAAGAGAATGGGAAAAATATAGGTAACTAAAAAGAGTTCGGAATTTATCAAATTAAGGTAATAGAAAAAAAGAAGTGGCCTGAACAGAAGTTTAACAGATCTTTTTTGTTACCTAAAAGTTTGGTCAAGTGCTGGCTGCCCCTTTAAAATTCAGAGATTCACTTCTATGTCCGATTTTTTTTTTAATGGAACTTCATTTACACTATTTAACTTAATTAGTCATAATCAGCTTTATTGTAACTATTATTTTATGAAACCAATTTCTTTATTACTTAATATTAATAAAAAAAAAAGAAGAATCTATTGAACCACATTAAGCCAACATCTTTATTACACAGTTTAATAATAAAACATCTTAAAACAGTTATACACTTAAATTTTGAAAACAATTATGTGTGTGAGCATACATATTTAAATTAATATACATGTAAGCATCCATAAATTTAAAATATAACTTGTGTAGTAACTTCAGTATTTGTGACAAACCACACGAAAAGAACAATATGAAATATGCTAGAGAGGTATGAAAAATATATAGTGTTAATAACAAAACAAAATCGAAAAAGAAATAAACACCACAAAAAAAACAAAAAAAAAACACAGAACAAATTTAATTATTGAAAAACAAAAAGTGTTATAAATATTGTAGAAATATATTTCGTTTATATTATTCTTTTATGTAATATTTTAAGACATATTAGTATGATGTGTGTTATAGTACAAGAGGCGGGAAGAAAAAAAGGCTATTATCTAACTCCAATTTTTGATTACTTTAATGAAAACTATGTATAATTATTACTCAAAACTGATGAGTCTGCCAAGTATAGGTAGGGGGAATAAAAAATTACGGCTATTTCAAAACCTTAAAAAAACAATAATTTTCCATTCGGAGCTCTATATCTTAAAAACCACCAACACTAGAAAATCTAAAAGAACATTATTTAAAGGAGAGTAAATTTGCTGAAATGTTAGCCCTAATAGAGCTATTTACGTCCAATAGTTCTCGAGATGTATACCATTGGACGTACAAATGTCTATTAGCACTCAAATTAAAGCTAGTTTAATGATCTTATAAAGTAGCTTATAATGTTTATTTTCGTAGGAGTAGTAATTATCATGAAATTTACTAAAATAAATTCATTTATAGTTGTTCGGACAAATTTTCATCTGCCAAATTTATATTCATGTGTGAATATCATAAAAACTACTACCTAAACGAAGATAAGTGTAATAAACTACTTTATAGTGAGTTATATTGCCAATGGTTTTTGAGATATAGATTTCTCAAAATAAATTCACTAAGTACTGATGTTTCAGTACGTTCCATTCAACATTTTTATGTAATGTCGCTTTTTAAAAAGCTATATCTCGATAACTATTGAACGTAAATAGCTCTATTAGGGCTTACATTTTAGCAAATTTACTCTCCTTTAAATAACGTTCTTTTAGAATTTCTAGTGTTGTTGGTAGTTACAAAGATATAGAGCTCCAAATAAAAAAATTATTATTTTTAAAGTTTTGAAACAGCCACCATTTTTTATTCCCGCTACCTATACTTGGCAGACTCATCAATTTTGACTAGTAATTATACATAGTTTTCAATTAAGGAATCCAAAATTAGGGTGAAATAATTGCCTTTTTTCTTCTCTTTGGCTCTTGTACTATTATAGCAACTCACTGAATTGAGGCAGTATGATTCCTGTCAATAAAGCATATCTCTCCCTCCTATTTTGGTAACTTTTTTAAGTTTTGGCCATTTCTATTTCCTATTTTCATTTTTGCCAGATTAATAATCTCAATATTAAGACTAATTTTCAAATACACGACAGTTGAAAGTACTTGCAATAATTTATTTAACACTGCTTATTCCCAGCTGATTTTACTGAGGTAATTTTTTTCTCGGGGCTTTTATATTTACAATATATAATTTAATATTTTATAAAAGATTTATTTTTAAAAATCTCTAATAGTGTAAAAATCTATAAATTAAAAACTTTTTCACCCGTATTTGGACAAAATTTATCATTCCATGAGCAAAAATGAAATAAAATTTTGAATTACTTTATGAAGAACACGTGAAACTTTTCCACTTCCAGACATAGTTATAGATCGATTTTGTTTTGTTATTAACACCATATATTTTTAATACCTAATCATATACTAACTTAGTTCACGATAACTATACTGCTTTTAGTTGCATTCTATTGGATTCCCTATTTAACAGTTTTTGTTTACAAAATGGAGGTGCAATTTCTCATTCGCACTGTGGTTGAGTTTTTCATTCATCTTTGGTACTCATAAAACTATAATGGCTTGAAGTAGCAGTAGTGGAATCATTTATATTTTCCGGTGTAAATGTATATCAATGTTTATAAATTTGTGAGCTCAAGCTTTTGTGCGTATGTATGTACTGAATTAGGATCAGAAGATCCACAAACCTTTCACAAGCGGGCCAATGGCTTTCGCTTAATTGAAATTAGCAGTACCCATTAGTTGCTGATGAGGTTCATGTTCGATTCTCTTTTAAAGGTTAATGCTTTAGTTAATGACATATTGTTGACCCAGGTGTTTGTAGTAATGTTTCGGCTGGGTGGGCCTTTTTACCCTACAATCCCTTAGAGTCGAATCCTATTAAAGTGAAACTGGAAAAGTTATATTGAAATAAGCTGAAGAGATAGAATTTTACTCAAAAATGAATTATTTTTTAAAGTTCATTATTTTCTCGTACATTTTTTTTATTCATTTATTATTATTACTTAATTTTTTTCTTAAAGGGGTAAAGTATGTATAATGTTTATGATAATTACAAAAAATGTTTTTTTTATCCCTTAATAATTGATATATTGAGTGTAATATTGTCACATAAATTAAATGAATGTGAAGGAGTAATAAAATTTAATTTTTTCTAATATTATATAAATCAGGTGAGATGGTGGATGTGTCCGAAACGTCCGCAATGAGTAAATAAAAAAGTGAGGGTTTTTCCTTGAAAAATTGAAGATTTAGACACAATTGAAATAAAGAATAAAATATACCCTTACAAACATGTGTAACTTTAATGCCTACAGTCAAAAAATTTTAAATAAATAAAAAAAAAACGAAAAAAAGCTTGTCCCATTTTGATGTATCCTTCCACGCCGATACGAGATAGGTTTTACAGACTATTCTTGTCGCCCTGAGATTCCGTTTGCTTAGAAAAAGGAAGATGGAATTGGAGACTTGGAAAATATTTTTACATTCTAGGAATAGAGTCAATTTACTGACTTGAGAAAACCTGTCACAATCAGCCATCCAAGAAGGAATAGTGTAGTAGGAGAAATATGTTACTAACAGATCTATTATCAAACTAAAAGTATTTCTAGAAGCAAAAAAATATCATCATTTTATATTTAAAGAATAACACTGCAAGTGGGGCAGATAGTTAAAAATAAATAAATAGCAGAACTCGTACAATTCTAGTTTCAATAGTCCAGAGAGTTTCTTCTCTTGGTTTCCAGTTCATTAAAAAAACATCGGCCTCATTTGTAATTGATTTTGTTGATGTAAAATTCATAAAAAAATCAGTCTCAAACAAGAAATTAAATATCTCACATAATTTCGAATTTTCACATGTGATTATTATGATCTTATTTTACCAGCTTAGTTCAGGCTTGTACTTTTACGAGGAATGTTTCGAATAGCGTTGAAACTTAACATTTCTGTTCCTTGGGATGTTTCTAACGAATTTCAACTTTGTGAACATTATTTGTTATTTCCAAGAGACCTTTTGTAAAATAAAATAGACAATTGGAGTTCTGGCAATGGCCAGAATGCTCCAGATGCTCCACTCATGTAGAGTGATTGTGGCTTTAGCACATTTACTCAGCCTCCACTGGCTCATTACCAGTGACGCGGTGAGAGGGCTGCGCTGGGATTTCCAAGGGCCCTGCTCTATCTCATGTGTTAGATATGGAGTGGTCTCGGATATCCCAGGTAGAGATTGTAAATATTGTATATAATTAATTTTACTTAGTTTGATTTTAATCTTCATTTTATTTGTTCTGTTTATATACATATAGAGATTTTATTTTTATATTTATTTATT
>NW_027105968.1:427366-431427 GCF_000696795.3 Halyomorpha halys
AACACTATTATATCAATTTTCTTTCCTTATCTTGCATTTCATTGTCTGTTTTATCACTTTTATGTTTTAAATTTAAAACTTTTAACTATAGATTAATTTAACACTATTATCACTCACTTATCATACAATATTATTTAATGTTCCTTACAATCAGGCCAGAAATAAAATCAATTTATTAAAACTGTATTTTGATCTAACTTCTCATTATTAAAAATATTATCAAATTTCATTTTAAATTTCATTATGAACATGCAAAAAATTTTGATCCAAATTACTCTTAACTTTTACTTTCAAAAGCTCTCCAACGTTTCGACTCTCAGGCTATTTTCAAGAAGACAACCTATAAAAAGTTTTGTTTTTGTATTAATGATAAGGTGATAAAAGAGTCCTAACCAGTTGAAGGTAGTTTCTGTTATAAATTGTGGTTTTAAATGAATAAGCGTAGATTATTGGTGTAAAAAGGTTTTTAAATTTAAGATATAAAAAGTTATGTAAGTAAGTAATCAATTTAAAAACAATTTTTAAAGTTGTTATGATGTTATTTTAATATTTAATTTATTTTAAAGATGTAACATGGGCAATTAACCTGCAGATCTGGCAAGGTATGGCCAAAGATATTAGTATGTAGTTAAGAAAATTAATGCAATAGTGTTAATGGACATTCATACAAAAATAATAACTAAAGTAAATAAACATAAAATAAATAAATATAAAATTAATAAAAAATAAAATAAAATTAATAAATATAAAAATAAAATCTCTGTATGTATATAAACAGAAAAGTTAACAAATAAAATGAAGATTAGAATCAAACAAAGAAAAATTAATTATATACAATATTTACAATCTCTACCTGAGGATACCCGAGCGATTAATTAATTATAATAAACTGTTATTAAATGATTCATTAATTAAATGATTCATAGAATTAAAACAAAAATAAAAATTTTTATTGGTTGTCTCCTTGAAAATGGCCTGAGGGCCGAAACGTTGGAGAGTTTTTGAAAATAACAGTTGAGAGTAATTTGGATCAAAATTGTGTCTGTTAATAATAAAATAAACCACTATCAAACAATCATTAATCTTTAATTGTAAATATTAACATAAATTTTAACCATATTATTCACAAATTAATTTAGCTTAAAATTTCAGCATGTTGTTGGTTCTTGTGTCGGTTTTAAAATTCACTACATAATTAATATTTTCTGATATATATGCTGTTTCAAATATATTTTCTTTTATTGTATTTTTTAATTTATGTAAAATTATTGTATCGTCAAAATCAAATTTATGTTGGTTTTTAGAAGCGTTCTACACCAGTTGCTTTTTTATTAGGCTTATTCTCTTTGTTTCTTGTATCATTTCTATGTTTTGGATGTTTGGACTATCGATGAGCCACTACACCAACTTTGGACCATAACAGCGGTTTATTTAGCTACAAGAGCTGTGACCTAAACATCTCGGCAGCACTCTTTCTCTGACCTATCGGAGTGGAGCAACCTTTCGTCGTGCAGTATTTGTTTGTTTGTTTGTTTGTAAATTAGTTTATTGTCATTTTCCTAATTTAACTAACTATTCTATATTTTTACTTGTATTCATTATTAGTCCTCTTTTGTTTACTTTAGTTTTAGTTTTTAAAATGTTTAAATTGGCCAAATAAATGTTGAATCCGAGTCAGTTTGTTTTTTGTTCATTTGAAAGACTTCCAACAAATAGACATAGTCGATTTGAGGTGACTTTAACAACGGTATTGAATAATAAGGCAATAACCTATTTCATATATAACGTAATGATTTCATATTTATATAGTTACATAAAGTATATATGTAAACATATACTCGGTTTTTGATGATTTGGGGAAAAAATCCAATATTGACGCTTTTCAAATGGATCGATGTTAAAAGAAAAATGCAATCACATTAAATCTTCTAGAAGGGATACCCGGTGAAGAACATCGACTTTATAAAAAGTGGAAATATAGTGGAAGGAGCGCTGTCTGAAAAAGCCAAGTCCCAAAGTTCGATGGGAGATAGCAATTTAAGGCTCTTGTGGTTATGAAATCTTTCTTTATATTTCTTTGTCGATTTTTCATCAATCATTCGAATAGAATAGACATTTTTTATTCAGCTATTTTTTCTAGGATTATCCTTAATGCTGTTATGTGAAATTAAATTATTTAATTCTCTTCTGTAACTGTTCATGCCAAGATTAATGATTAATTTGTAAATAGTCTTAGTATTTAATTTATTTTTATTATTTTCTCAAGAATTATATTTTAGTTTTAGAAGAAATTATGTTTGGTATCATATTATTTAAATGAAGGAATCGTAAGAAGTTGAACTTAGAGGTATTTTAAATTCAATCCTTACAGTCTAAAATCGTACCTAAATCTTTAATCCTCCTTACCTGGTCCCAGATCAAGTCATACATGAGGACCTCGATGTCCATATGTTGGCGATTGGGCCAAAACCTGGTGGGTTTGTTTTCTGGTTTTGCCAAATCACCAAAATAAGGTGCACTCAGGTCCTGATGGATGACCTGATTTGCCATTAAGGATTTTGGGTTGTAAGGATTGGATATGAACGGAATTCTATGGTTTAGGGAAACCACCAAGTTCAACTCCGTAAGTACAGATAAAACTGAGTCTTTTGTAATTAGTTGGAAGTATAAACTTTTGTCCAGTAAGTATTGTAATACCCGGAAATTCCTGTTTTTTCAGTATTTTATGAGTATCAGTTAGTCGTTTATCCAAATGCAGACCTAGATAACGGATCTGGTGGCCAGGAATAAGTGGGGTATTAATAAAAGATACGGTACGGTAGGTAGTCATAGGTTTATGACAAAGGTTATAGGTGATTTGTTAGGATTCATTGGAAGTTATTTAATCCTCTTGTTTTAAAAATATAATTAAATTAAAAAATAAATCCTTTGATAGATAACTCAAAACATTTCTGATTAATTAATTAATCTTGAGATTTTCTTTAGAGTCCAACCAAATTAAACACTTAACACTTAGATTAAAATAATAAAGCAGTAACATATTTTATATTTGTTAGCACCTCTACTGCGTGCATAAAAGTCTCACAGGTGCGGTTTAACCAGATACCGTTCCTTACATAATAAATTTCTCAACCACCCAAATCCACATGTTTCTAACCTGGTTTCTCCTTCATTACTTAATAATTCTCCTAGGCGTCTGAAAAGAAGATGGCCTCGAGATCTTCTCCTCTAGAAATGTTATTGGAGTTCTATCAGTGGGTAGATTCCCCACATATTTGTATCATGTCACTATGTCACTTACAGCAAATTTACTTGTTGTATATATTTTTATACAGTTGTAAATAACAATAAATAAATTATTAAAAGAAAAAAAAAAAAGACTTCTTCGTCATGAAACTCCCTAGTGCTGGTGGTTTCGAAATAGGCCTAGTCCAGTATCCGGGAATATAGAGATACCTTACTTGAGATACTGTGCAGATTTAGAGGCCATTTGGAAGTAATCTTATTAAGAATCATGTCGAGCTGAGAGAACAGGTGAAATCCTCCGTCGTGAAGAGAGAACTAAGACTTATTGTTAGTGCCGATCCCAGGAGGGAGTCGCAACAGAGCTCCACATGCTAATTTGAACCAAACCGCAGGGTCTGCTCTAGCTCTATCTGGCTTTGGTATATTCTCTACCACCTGTAGGAATTCCAACGTTTCTCCTCCACAATGGCTATGTATATAGTTAGCAAACTATTCATATTAACAGAATATATTCTACTGCTTTAATGAAGCTAAGCCGATGAGCTATCCATCCAGTGGGAACCAGATACTGTTCCTTCCATAATGAGCTTCTCAACAACCCAAATCCACTTATTTCTAACCTGGCTTCTCCTTCATTACCTAACAATCCTCCTAGGCGTCTGAAAAGAAGATGGCCTCGAGATCTTCTCCTCTAGAAATCTTATTGGAGTTCTATCATTAGGTAGATTCTCCACATGTTTTTATCATGTCACTATGTCACCTACAGCAAATTTACTTGTTGTATATATGTGTATACACTTGTAAATATCAATAAA
>NW_027105968.1:431477-440563 GCF_000696795.3 Halyomorpha halys
TCACTATGTCACCTACAGCAAATTTACTTGTTGTATATATGTGTATACACTTGTAAATATCAATAAATAAATTATTAAAAAAAAAAACTTATTTATTCATTAAATTATTTTATTTTATTAGTACTATTATTTATTTATTTTTAAAGTTATTTATCCATTCAAGTGTTTCTTGTAACCGGCTTTTTATTATATTTTCCTTTGAATCTATCTGTTAGTCTTGTTCTCGTAGAATGTATTTGTTTGTTTGTTTTTTTTGGTAAACTGATCTACTACTGTGACTATTATTAATGGTCTGATCTCACATCGCCGTCTAATAGTGAATTTGTTGATCGGGTGAATTAAAGATTGTGAAATGGTGAAATAGAAGGAACAGAAAAAGGAAAGAAAAAAAGGAATGGATTGAAATATTTGTATTTGGCGTATAGACTGAAATTGATTATAAAAGGAATCTGTAGGGGAAAAAAATCCGTTTTTTTTATATTTTATTATACCATGTAATTATATGTATGTCCGATTACTGATTGATTAGTAGGCTGTGATTAGCAACCTGATGTATTTGGGCAGCATAGGTGAATAAAGTATTTCTGTCTCTCTCTCATAGATAAGTGAAACTAAACTCTGACCACTGACATAACAACCATGGAAATAGGTAAATTGTTAATTATGAAATTTAAGTTGAGTGTTTGGGGCTTTAGCGCACTTGCTCAGCCTCCACTGGCTCATTACCAGTGATGCGGCGAGAGGGATGCGCTGGTATCTTTTGAGCTCTGCTCTACCCCTCACACGTGGGGGATAGAGTGGGCTCAGGGATCCTCAGGTCGATTGTGTAAATATTGTATATATTATTTTATCATTATGTTATTTTATTTATTTATTTTTCATACAGATAGTTTGATTATGTTCATCTTGTTTATTCTTTTGTTTGTATATATTTTCAATTTTTTTTTTATTTATTTTATTTTATTTTTTTTTTAGTATGTATGATATCATTCATCACTATTACCTATTGCCCACAACTGTGTGGCAGATTTTAATTCTATCAATAAAAATAAAAAAATAAAAAATTATGAAATTCCATTATTTATCACTACCAAAAATGAGGTATAATTATCTTTTTTCAAATGAAAAAAAAATTGAAAGTACAGAAAAAATCAACATTTAATACCTAAATAAAAAAAGTAAATTTTTTAAAATAAAAACTTTTATTTTCAGTTGACATAAAAACTCGTATATTAGAATTTCACAAGATGGAAATAACCAATATCACTTTGCTTCTGCCAATAATAAAACTGTATAAAAATAATTATCAAGCCGAGTAAATAGGAATGCAATCAGCATGAGATCGGCTGGTCTCGGCTCATTTCCTTTCGAACTGCAGTTTCTATTTTTTCTTGTTTAAATACTTAATATAATATTTTACATTTATCCTTTACTTATTACTTCTGACAATGAGAAGTTGTAATTGATTTAATGAACTAAAATGAAAGATACTTTAGCGGCAGCTATTTAGAAAATTCAGTATTAAAGCCCAGAACATTGATGTGGATAAGAATAGCTGACAAGGCCATTTAATTTTACATAGATATTCCCAGATTAATTAAAATCGTTATAGCTATTTTTTAGAAAATCGAAAATATGAGTAAAATTGACTTCATAAATTGGAATTTTCGGTTGGTCGATTCTAACAAAAACGTTACTGTAATATCACAGACACATATATGTTTTAAATATTTAATTTCAGTTTCAAAGTAGCACTTTTCGTTTTTGAAGTAGGCTGTTCACAGACGCACCATAAACGTGCGTGCGTGCGTGCTTTCCTCGTAGTACAAGAGCCGGGAATAAAAAAGGCAATTATTTTACCCCAATTTTTGGTTACTTTAATGACAACTATGTATAATTACTATTCAAAACTTATGAGTCTGCCAACTATAGGTAGGGGCAATAAAAAAGGGCGGCTGGTCAAAACCTTTAAAAACATAATTTTTTCTTATTCTTCAGCGAAAAGTCGGTATCCTACAGACGTCAATAGTCCTCGAAGACCTTTCCTGTCAGGTTGCACCACAGCAATGGCCCTTAAACTGAACCCCGATAGTACAAGTGCCCAAGAGGAGAAAAAAATCAGTTATTTCCACCCCAATAATGAAAACTATGTATAATTACTAATCAAAAGGTATATGTGTGCCAAGTATACGTAGGGGGAATAAAAAATGGTGGCTTCTTAGAAACATTAAAATAAGTTTTCATTTGGAGCTCTATATCTTAAAAATTACAAACAACAATAGAAAATCCATTTAAAGGAGAGCATATTTGCAGATATATGAGTCATAATAGAGCTATTTACGTCCAATTGTTCTCGAGATATAGCCTTTTAAAAAGCAACATTTCTTACAAATTTACAAGTAGATTCCATGATATTTCCTATAGTAAATTTATTTATAGTTGTTCTGACAATAAGTTTGAGTTTTGAAAAACATTATTTCAGAAACCGTACCGTAGGACGTACAGATATCTGTCAGTAATCAAATTAAAGCTAGTTAAATTTACTATAAAATAGTTCATAACGTTTATCTTTATAGGAATAGCAGTTTTTATGTTATTTGACAAAATACATTCACAAACTGTTAATTTCTAGTAGTTCCTATAAAATGTTTGATTTTTGAAAAATATATCTTTAGATCCATAAGAAGCGTATATATCTACCAGCACTCAAAATAAAGGAAATTTAACTATAACTATAAAGTACTTTAACTTACTTATCTTCGTAGGGATAGTAGTTTTTATGATATTCATATATGAATATAAATTTGGCAAATGAAAATTTGTCCGAACTACTATAAATAAATTTATTTTAGAAAATATCATGGAAACTAATACTCCTACGACGATAAAGGTATTAAACTGCTTCATAGCCCATTAAACTAGCTTTAATTTGTGCGCTAACAGACATCTGTACGTCAAATGGTTTTTGAAATATAGATTTTTCAAAATAAATACATTGACTACTGATCTTTCACTACGTTTTGTACATTTTTATGAAATATCGCTTTTTAAAAAGCTACATCTCGAGAACTATTGAACGTAAATAGCTCTATTAGGGCTTACAGTTTAGTAAATTTACTCTACTTTAAATGATGTTCTCTTAGATTTTCTATTGTTGGGAGTTTTAAAGATATAGAGCTCCGAATGAAAAATTAATTATTTTTAATGTTTTTAAAAAGCCGCCATTTTTTATTACCCCTACGTATACTTGGTAGACATAAAATTTGACTAGTAATTATATATAGTTTTCATGATTGGGGTGAAATAACTGACTTTTTTCTCCTCTTGAGCCCTTGTACTTTCGGGGTTCAGTTTAAGGGCCATTGCTGTGAGGCAGCCTCTATGCTTCCCAGGAAAGGTCTTCGAAGCATAAACAACCCTTTCCATTATATTAGAAAGAAATATTTATTAACATTTACTACAACTTATATTATTTTCACATTTACGATTAAATGAACGAATTCAGAGATTATTAGTGTGCAAAAATTCCTTTTAACTTCAACGGAAAATTGCCTTTAAGAGGCATGGACGGAGTCCATCTTTCAACGTGTATTGGTATAGAAGATGTCAGCAGGATGTGGATGAACTAAGAGGAAAAGTAAAATTGTATTGGGCTGCGAGAGGGAAAATGGCGTAATAGCCCACTTCCTGTGGCATAGGAAAAAACATTTTTTTTTTTTTCAAACTCAATAATTTTCGAAATATAAGCAAAAACTCACAAGTTTTAACAAATACGTCCTTAACCCGATATATGATCATATGGGATTTCTACATTTAGTATACTGGAGGGCTAAAAGATATAAAACAGGCCACTTTTAATTTTTTTATCTTCATGTTAAGTGCATAATTTACCTAGAATCTTTATATTCTAGGTAAATTATGCACTTAAAGTAAATTATGCACTCAAGGTAATTAATCTGGAGAGCCTTGAAATTATAAACAACAAGTACACCAAGTTTCAATATTTAGAAACCCTAACTTTACTACGAGTAATGATACACTTTTGTGAAAATCTGTCTTGAACAGATTGAGTATTTTCCGTGATCTGTTTATTATTTTTTTTATATTAAAGACTAATTTATTTAAATATTCTTTTCAATTTTCTCTATTGAATTAAATTTTAATTGCAACAAGAAAATGCGATGTAAATTTTTTTTATAATATGTTCAAAACAATGGATTGTTCTTTTTCTCTTTTCAACAAACATTTAGGATATTAATGACAATGTAGATTGTCAAGAGTCAGTTCCATTGTTAGCAATGAACTACAATGGCCTCAATGTTTGCTACCTTCCATGTTTTACCTTGCAGAATTTTCACCTTAACAAAGCATAAAATGTACCCTAAGCCCTGAAAAGATGATCCCCTTAAAAAAGGGAAGATATTACAGGATTCCCCTTTTCAAATTTTCTCCCAGGAAGTGGGGGGAGAAGTGTCCAAATTTAATATTTTAAGCTATAGCAGGTGGAGTCTCGTTAAGTAAATATTACAAGAGGTTCTGTCACTGTCGGGGGGGGGAGGGACGGGGTAGGCATCTACAATGAGCTCCTGCTTACCTGTTCTTTTCAAATATATATTTTCAATAAAAAAAAGCTAAAGATACTAAAATTTCATTTATTTTTTATATTCATCCTAATGAATCAAAGCGGCATGAATATGGATTGATTACCAATTAATTAAAGTCAGACAATGACAATAAAGTATTTAAATTTATCTCACATGACATTATTTGTCATAACATCAAATATTTTTTGGTATCAGTAGATCATAATTGAGGAATTCTTGTCTGTTATAGCCATTCAAAATTCAAGTCATTCAACAAAAAGAAGCGTTTATCCTTAAATGTTTAATTCGTTTGATTGTTTTCGTTTATTCGTGTAAAACATCACTGGTCATCAACGCTATTAATCTCTTATTTAATTTTACTTACATTTGTTTTATTACTTTTATTTATATTTTATTTGATTTTTCGTCTGTTCGATTATATATTTGTTACAGTAAACCTTTTGATTTAAAAACTTATTTTGTTGTTTTATTACCGTATCTAAGGGTTTTTGAAATATTCGAGTTTAATTTTACACTATTGAAGTGTGACGTTAAATATGGACATTCCTAGAAGATACGACTAATTTTCAAATTTATACAATATTGACATTTTTGTGTGTTTGGTATGAGATTAAATAGGAGTGAGTGAGCCCCGTGTTACCTATTCTCAGCCTTGCCAGTACGACTCCTTTCTACGGCACTTACGGCTGGAGGTCCCCTAGAGCATAATGTCCTTTTTAATAATTTATAATCTACTCCTTGGGCTTTCGTTCAAAAAAGATTGCAATCTATCTTTGATTTTCTTTTTGAAGGGTTTGCCTATTTTTGATGGAGCTTAAATTTCTTTACCTTGTTCCGAGAGCGCGAGTGCTTCTCATTATTCTCTGCGATTCCTACATGACACGTAACCCATATAATGAAACTGACATGCACAGTTTTGGTGGAAGTGTATAGGTAGACATAGATTCAAGAATTTTCGGGTGTTTCACATACATACAAACTAGATCTTTTAAGTAGTATATAATATTGTTTTATTATTGTGGGTCGAAGACAAACAACAGTGGAGTTCTGCTGCTAAATGTATAGTACACGTCCTTTTCTATCTACATACTGGAATGTTTCTTGTATTCTAACTAGGCAATGTTTTTAAATCGAAAAAATAAGGAATATTGTAACATTCACAGATTTCTTTTTAGAATTATTCTGTGGTCAAACAATATGGGTTTAATGCTAGTTTCCACTGAAATAATGATTATAAAAAAAAGTTACCTAGAGTTTTTTAAACAATTGTTATACGGACTATTCATTAGGTTGTGTGCCTAAAAATTCGTCAAAGTGAGGTTTAGCCAGTTTTTTATTTACTTCTTAAAACGAATTTAAAAAAGTAATATAAGCAGTATCAACTAGAACAAACATACAACTAAAATATGTAAATAGTTTTTACAAAATATCAATATGTAAAGAGAGAGAGAGAAATACTTTATTTATTTATTTATCTATGCTGCCTAAATACATTAGGTTGCTATCTCACACATCATACTTATCAATCCATAATCGGACATATATACATTACACATACATGGTATAATCATTAAAAAAAAGAGATACAATAATAGGATATAATAAACAATTTTTTAACCCTACAGTTTCCTTTTACAATCCATTACGGTCTGTACAACAAATACAAATGTTTCATTAATTCCTATTTTTCTTTCTCATTTCTGCTCCGACATCTTTCAAACAACTGTATTTGTTATGTGTGAACAGGGTCAATGTTCCGAAAAAAAACCCTACTTGTGGACCACACCTACTTATTCCTCTACCTCTGCTGATAATACATCTCATTTGGCATTATCCCCAATTCCTTAAAATGTATTTGTTCTCCTAAAATCTCCTTCTAATAACTTTAAGATATTCAATTAGATGAATTCTCTCTCTTTCTCCATTTACCTACACAAAATTTTAATGGACAACGCTTTCCCCTTACATTCCCTTTTAGTCTTCTTTTATGGATGTAGCCTTCAGGACCATAAAGGGCAGAACAGTCATTAGGCTTAAGATATGAAGTGACCTCAGCCTTCAGCTTCCTAGCTGAGTTCTTCCTAGTTTGTTGCAATGTTGATGTAACATTCTATTTTACAATAAAAAGTAAATCTATATGTCTTTATTGATACCGAAGTATTTTATCTTCAGATTTCTGTCCATTACAAATCAGTACTAGTGTTTTTTCTTCTTTATTATATTTCCAAAGATTTACCACAATATTTTTCTCTCTAAAATGAGTAATTGATTTGCATCAGTCTTAGTCAATATCGAAGCTTAGAATAAATATTTATTATTTAATAATAATTAGATAGGCATTAACAATTATAAGTACCTAAGGTTATAAATACGAAAAATATATAATTGCGTAAAGAAATTTAAAACCCCAATCCATAAGTAACTTTTAAAGAATTTTAGAGCAGTAAAATTTTTTTTTTATGGTTTTTTAATATTTGTTTTAATTAAATAATATGAAGTAAGACAGACAAATGGTAAAGGAGTAAGGAGCAATCAATCAGGACAAAGATAAGCTGGGCGCCATTATCGCCACTGTTGTCTCACACAACAGCCATCCCAAATGGATTCCACTCCGTTCCAGCTCCAGCTCCAAGATCCCTCCTTCCTCCTGTTCCTTTCCTTCCTATCCGTCATCCCTTTCTTATGCCTGATCTTTGATACTTTTGGTAGTGGATGGTTCTTATTGCCTATTCAAGTCAACTATTAGTTTTAAAGGGAAAAAAAAGAAACAATACTCAATAGTATTTTTGTTTGGAGATCCTCACATCCTCAAATGTAAATCAAAGGACGAAACAAATTCGTAGCTGCTTCAGTGTACACATCACACAAGTTTTGCGTACTATCCAGGAAGGATAAAATTTTAAACAAAAAAATTTCATTATTACTATAAAAATTCATATTTTAAAGTTTATTAAATAACGAAATATCAGTAAATAAAGAATATCATTTCTTTTCCAGCAAAGAATACCGCAGTTAAACAAAATATAACAAAGCCGTTTATTTGATTTAGATTGGGGAAAATGGAGCCTGCTCGGCTGTCTCTTAACATTTATTTCTGTTCCTTCTTTAGTTAATTATCAGATTCTGTCATAGTTGATATCTATGCAAAATGTTTAATTATTTCAAATAAACAAAGTTTCTTAAAAAGGAAGATTTTTTTGAAAATTTAACATTTAAGCCCTGTTTTAATGAAGAGCATGCCTACCTGATATCAAAAGTGATCAAAACTTCATTGTTAGAATTAAAAATAAATGTACTTACATACACGTAAATGTAGGAGTGTATACTCCCATTGATTCTTAAATCAAAGTCCATAACAAAGTTTCCATTTACTTTACATGTAACTGCACACTGAACTCAGATTTAATTAGAATTAAGAAATTGAAATAAACAACAGTTACAAAGATTGTGTGAGCTGGTATGGTCCCAAGGAAGGTAACACATAGAAGCAGAAACTTTATTGTCAGACTGACCAACAGTAAGGGTCCCCTCCACGCTTGTTAAATGAATTATTTCATTTTATAACCGATTACTGTTGCTTTAGGAAGAAATATAATTCCAAATTATTATTTATTATCCACAACATCAAGAACTAGAAGTTGCTACCATCTCTGGGCAAGCCTGCTAACCAGAAGTGATCCTGAAACTAAGTCCAGGTTGAGTAGGGTGTTGGCGTTGATGACCGGTGGGTTTTACGCCTTAATTTGTGAATAAACAACAAACTAAGTCCAGGCAAAGATAACGGTCGAGCTGAGCTTACTATAGGATGGTTTTTTTTTTGTTAAAAATAAAAGTATTATGAGTGAGCACATACACACCAACACCAAGTAGAGAGAATGGAGAAGATAAAGAAAAATAAATAATCCAAGCAAAATTTTCAATATAAATATTACATAATCAATGATCAAAATTTTACCAAATATTACTAAGAAAGCTTGTACAGTTTTAAATATTACTTTTTTTTACTGTATTCTCAAGCTTTAAAGGCCTCATTTTTATTTATAATGTCTAATTTACCTTAATCATACAATCCACATTACTTATTTTACCAGATAATAGGGATCTTTATGTTCTATAGTTTCATGTGTTAACGAGTGTTAAATGGAATAAGCTGTATTAACAGGAAAAAAATTTCTTCTTTTAGCACGTTAAAACGATATTAAATTTAACATGGCTAATAGTCGGTCAATAGGCCTGCTAAATGGAGAATGACGTAAGGCAACAGACCAGCTGAGATCCACACCATTTTGTCTGCTGTCGTTTTGATAGGTTAGTTGCTATCAGATCCTAACAGGACACGGGGGGTTTCGGGGAAAGCTGCAGAGCTTTGGAAAGAACATCGACCCCCGGTGCCCAACGTGCGGAGTTCCTGAAACAGCAGAACACGTAATAATAGATTGCTCTGCCATGGAAGGACACCGAGCCTGGCTGTCGAGAAAGACC
>NW_027105968.1:440776-449827 GCF_000696795.3 Halyomorpha halys
ATTGAGACCAGGAGGGCTGGACCAGCCTGGTAACTGCAGGAGGCACCAGAGGGATGCAGTGGACAAGGTGCAGCTCCATCAGACGTAGCGCTGGGCTGCGCCACAGTAAAAAAAAAAATTAATTGAATAATTAACAAAAGAATAAAAAAGGAAAAAAAAGGGGGGTAGTGGCATGCGCAAACCCCATAGCACTACCCCACTACTCCCGCACCCCGTATGCCAGAGATGGCAAGGGAGGGGGATAAAAAAAATAAATAAAAAAAAAATAAATAAAATAAAATAAAAAATAATATAGTTGCTATCATTTCGAGGTTGGTTTGTATTGTTTTGGTTTTGGACGTGTTGGTTTAAACTCTTATAAAGTAAGGGATGCAAATAATAATAAAACAATAGAAAGAAAGATCAGGATAGGAAACAAGGATCAAGTGAGGTGGAGGAAAGATGATTTGTAGCCAAAAAAACCCACTGGGCGCTCCTCTGCATTTAACTAATAACGTGGACATTAAATTGGGCTGCTCACAATCCTGTACATATAACATTAAACATTTGAAACGTTTTAAGAGTTAACACAATATCATTAATACCCTATATCCATATTGTATTTCCATAGACAGAGAATGCCTGAATAAAACAGCATCTGAAAACTTTTTTTATTATACATAAAGGCATGTTAACTATTAAGTTGCAAACTTATAATTCCAGAAAAATGTAATTCAATCTTTATTTATGGCTATTTTACAATCATGAAATCAGCTATTGATGACTTCCTCAATAAGATTTAGAAAAAGTATACAAGATATTATTTAAAAATAGTATTTAAAATATTCTTCAAAGAAAACCATCGATTGTTACAAAAATAATAAAAAAAACGTTCATTCATTCACATCACCACATATGTTTGAAGATTATTATAATAGACATGTTATTTTGAGACATGAATCCGAACCCATCCGGACCACTTAATTTTCTTTCCTGTTTGCTTCCTTAGGAAACACATCCTGATTCCTTTGGGTGCTCAATCTTCCATGCCAGAGAAGCCTAAGGTTCTAATTCCAGAATAAGACGCTCTCCCAAGAAACCATCTCGGTTGGGAATAAGGATATCCAAATATCAGGACTATCTTATCCAATATACAAAACTCCAAACGTGTAAGGATTAATTCGATGAGTTACTCAAATAAACAGGAATGTGCAAATAAGTCAAAGTGTGAGTGGGAAGATTTCATTTTTAAATTTGATTTGACCATTGAGGATTGTGCTAAAGAGCATATTTGATGTTTAGGCAAAGTTTATTTTCATTAAAACCACCAATGTTTGATTTTCTAACAACGTCGAAAATCAAACATTAATATATGACTTTTTTTTTTTTTTTATAACCCCTTGTCAAGTCCAATTTTGTTGAAGATGTAAGAGAAATCAAATGAAAAATAGTTTATTATTCTGGGATTAGGTCCCTTCAGAACAATTACGAAGGCGATTTTAATTTTATAATAACATTTATTGCCCATAAAACTTATATACAGAGTGAAAAAATATATTAATTCAAAAAATAACTGGCTAAATAAAATCAAAACAAAAAGTTAATTACAAAATATCTGTACTATTATAATAATGCGTCAGATTGGTAAAACAAAAGGTAGTTAAATATAAGGGATATAAAAGAGGGAAGGGTTGGTACATGACGTACGTTAGAGGGAATGGAGTTCCAGAGAAATGGAGCTCAGATAAAAAAAAACAATTTATCAAACGCAGCAGTTCGTGGAGGGTAGATGTTAGCTAAACGGAACCTGGTAGTACGGGATTGGACAGAGAATTTGAATTGCAGGTTTTCTACGAATAGTAGGGGCGTTGAGTACTAATTACTTGGAATAAAGAGGAAGTTAGGAAATACTGGCATCGGAAGGATGGATAGAGCCACTTCAGCTCGGCGTAATACGTAATATGTAGATGTAGAGAATGACTTAAAAAAAAATTTGTATTGATTGTTGAAGAACTTCTTGGTTAACCAAGTATTATTATTATTTATAAATGACCAAATCCTAAAAATAACAGGAGGGAATCCTTCCCAGCCAACCCACCCCGAAATTTTTTTTTTCCCCGTAACTTCCTTTATTATTAAATTCATACAAAACATACATAATGGAAATGATAAATATATACTAGTATAATATTGCCTTGTGGAATTTTAAGGTTAGTTGTAGAGTCCAATTAAGGTAGTGGTTAAGTTCCACACGTGAGCTAAGTTCATGAAGCTTAACGCCAGATTATTGGAGCGCAAAGTGCCGATTTAGGAATGATCCAATATCATACTTGAAACATTTATTTAAAACGCAGACAGGGAGTTTGTTTAATCGAGAAACACTGAAAAAATTTCCAGACATGTTATGACGAGTGCCTAAAACTGGAAACCACAATCTCACACATTACAGATGATTACTTATGTTCCACAATGCAAATACTGGTATGTTAATTAAGATTTCTTTAAAATATGAAATATAAATACAAATTATAGTTGAATTAAAAAAAAAAAAATTAGATATTATAAAAAAAATGGCTTCACAATTTTTGATATAATATACTAGAAATATATAACTTAAAATATTGAGAGAACAATAAATCAAAAAACTGGTGCAAAGAATTGAAATTGCCAATATTCAGATATTATAAATATAAAAAAAAACAAAACAATAGATCAACAGAATGTTCAATTAATTGCAAAAATAGAGATAATAATCTTTGAATAATTAGTATACGAATGAAATTAATTTTATGAAAAAAAGTAAATGATGGTAAATATATAGGAAAACAATTAGAAGTACCAATGAGAATTGAGGAATTCAAATATTTAATTTTGAGCTCTGCTCTACCCCTCACACGTGGGGGATAGAGTGGGCTCAGGGAACCTCAGGTCGATTGTGTAAATATTGTATATATTATTTTATCATTATGTTATTTTATTTATTTATTTTTCATACAGATAGTTTAGTTATGTTCATTTTGTTTATTATTCTGTTTGTATATATTTTAAGAGTTTTTTTTAATTTTAATTTTTATTCATTTTATTTTATTTTAGTATGTATGAGATCATTCATTACTATTACCTATTACCCACAACTGTGTGGCAGATTGTAATATCTATCAATAAATAAAAAAGTATTTAAAAAAAAAATTAATATCTTGAATAATATAATCAATTTTGTTGTAAAAGAGATAGACGAAGAGTCCAAGAAAATCATTTATTTCACCCTGATTTTTGATTACTTTAAAGAAAACTTTATGCAGTTAAGGATCAACAGTGAAGACTTCTCCCAAACCAATCTTGGTTAGGGGGAATAAAAATGGCGAATGTTCCTGAAGTTGTAAGCATTATTTTTTTATTTCTCTTTTCAACAAGAAATAAAAAATGTGGGTTATGTTTTGTCAGATAATTGGTACAATTTCAGCTTGGGCTACACAACAGGAGCAGTAAATCCCAATAAAAAAGTAAATATTGTAGAATTAAAAATCCATGTCTTCTTATTTTACATTCGAAGCTCCATGAATTTAATTAATTAAATTGATTAAAAGTAAATGATAAGGATAATTAAGCACTGTAATTAGGCGATAACAATAGGTTTTGTTGATAATAGTGGTGATCCGTTTAATTTTTTAAAAAGAAAAGTGTTATAATTAATATTGATGTCTTAAAATTGTGTAGTTTTGTATGTACATTATTTTATAAAATTTTAAAGGAAATTTATAATATTGCTAAATTTATAATATATATTATAATATAATATTTATTTATTTATTGCTATTTACAACTGTACATTATAATACATTTAGTAAATCTGATATAAGTTAAATTGGAGTGTTACAGGCGTGTAGAGAAACTACCCATTGGTAGCACTGACATTTTACATTAGCTGGTCTCGTGGGCATTTTCTTTTCAGGTACCTCGGAGGATTGTCAGAAATGGAATAGGATGCAAGATTAGAAACTAGGAAGTTTGAGTGGTCAGAGAGTTTATAATGGAAGGAGTGATATCTGCTTTGGGCTAGATCGGTTACATAGGGAACATTAAGGTCTTTATGTATGATTTTATTTGTGACAAAGTAAGGAGTATTGAGAATTTTATGAAGGATTTTGGATTGTAAGGATTGAATACGAGAGGAATTCGAAGGTTTAATTTATAATGTTAATTCCATAACGTTTATTTTTAAAGATTGCTGACTTGGGCAATTAGCCTTTATTGGAAAAACTATTTCAGTGCATATGAAAAATCAATTATAAGGTATGTTGAAAGAAATATTAGATTTATATATGAAGGAATTATATGTTAATAATATTAAAAATTTAGATTGCCTCCTTGATAATGGAGTGAAATGAGGGCCGAAACATGGGAGAAGAAGTAAACAATGTTGAGGGTATATTTAAACAATGAAATTGTGTTGTTATTTACTTCCTGTGAATTTATCCAAATGAAAGCAATTCATATTTCTTCATTCCTTAATTGGGTCTTATAAAATGCAAAGACGACATTGAAATGAGCTTAGAGCAGGACCGTTGCTATGAATGGTAAAAATGCAGCGACCTCATTGGCTTTGAATGGAAAGAATGCAGCGACCCCATCAGCTATGAAATGAGGACTCTTATGTTATTTTGTCCATTTTATATTGGTCAAGTACTTATAAACCTCTTACAATTCACTTTACTCCACTACCTCTTACTTTACTTTACTATGCAGTTCAAATATATAAGATTAATTAAGTTCTATTTTTTTTAATACGAATTAAATCCAAAATAGAAAATTCATTCTTCATGAGCATTTCTAATGCAATATAATTGTATAAATCAATACCTACTGCAGCCGGGCTGGAATGGGGAATTGGAAGATACAAAAAGTATATTGCTTACTCTTTATTTTTAATTAACAAAACTAAAAACAAAAAAAATTGCAAAAACGTGAAGACTTATTAAACTTCATAGAGGTTTCGATAATCGTTTTGACTCTGGTTTTATAAAGTGTCTGCAAAAAATGAGACTTAAAATTTTTAATTTAATTTTTTTTTAAGATAGATTTATTTATAAGCCTTTCCTGTCATTTTCAACATATTTTTCAGAAACAGATGCTATCAGTTAGTTAGATAAAATACTTTAATGATGTTGTTGTGTTGAAAGTCACGTATTATTGCCGATCTGATCTCAGGGACTGTACGGATCCAATCGAAATTTCCTCAAACACAGTACTTGAGTCAGATTCTTCTATTTCAACCCAGCTACCTTAACTCAATCACCATTTTTGGAGGAGACTAAAGTGAGTTTTCTGATAGTACAAGAGCCCAAGAGAAAAAAAAGAGCAGTTGTCTAACCCCAATTTTTGATTACTTTAATGAAAGCTATGTATAATTACTAGTCAAAATTGATGAGTCTGCCAAGTATAGGTAGGGGGAGTAAAAATAGCGGCTGTTTCAAAACGATAAAAAAAATTAATTTTCCATTCGGACCTTGGTATCTTAAAAAGTAGCCACAACATAAGAAAACCTAAGAGAAAGTCATTTAAAGTAGAGTAAATTTGCTAAAATATGATGCTCCTGATGCTCTTTCAAAAGCAACATTTCATGAAAATGTTGTATAGGACGTACTGAAAGATCAGTAGTTAGTAAATTTATATTTACAAATCTACATCTCAAAAACCATTTGATGTAGAAATGTCTATTAGCACTCAAATTAAAGCTAGTATAATGAACTATGAAGTAGTTCATGGCGTTTATTTTCGTAGGAGTAGTAGTTTTCATGAAATTTGCTAAAATAAATTGATTTATAGTTGATCGCACAAATTGATATTTGCCTTCAAATTGACATTGGATTTCATAAAAACTACTACCCATACGAAGATAAGTGTAATAAACTACTTTATAGTAAGTTAGATTTTGTTTATTTTGAGTGTGGACAGACATATGTGCGTTTTATGGGTCTAGTGATATATTTTTTCAAAAATCCAACAATTTATAGGAACAACTAGAAATTAACATTTTGTCAAATATTATAAAAACTACTATTTTTACAAAGATAAACACTATTAACTAATTTATAGCGCATTTAACTAGCTTTAATTTGAGTGCTGGCAGACATCTGTACGTCCAATAGTTTCAGCAATAAAATTTTTCATAAATCAAATTTATTGTCCAAACAACTATAAATCAATTTATTTTAGCAAATATCATGAAAACTACTATTTCTATGAAAATAAACGTTATAAACTACTTTATAACCCATTAAACTAGCTTTAATTCGAGTGCTAATAGACATTTGTACGTCCAGTAGTTTATTTCTCGAGAACTATTGGACGTAAATAGCTCTATTGTGGCTCATATTTCAGCAAATTTACTCTCCTTTAAATAATGTTCTTTTAGATTTTCTAGCGCTGCTGGTAGATTTTAAGATATAGAGCTCCGAATGAAAAATTAATGTTTTTTTAAGGGTTTTAAACATCCGCCATTTTTTATTCCCCCTACCTATACTTGGCAGACTCATCAGTTTTGACTAGTAATTATACATATTTTTTATTAAAGTAATCAGAAATTGGGGTGAGATAACTGCCTTTTTTTCTTCCCGGCTCTTGTACTATGAGAGGATCAGCTGCTGCCTAAGAAGAGTTTCCTACGATGTAGATACGCTTATCGAGAGCAAGACGCACCGAGGTAGCCCCTCTGGAATGAACCTTCACTATTAATCCACCTGCAGTGAGTCGCTTGTATTTAAAGTTACACCTTCGATAGGTACTGAATGTGTACGGTGTAGGCGAGGTTTAATGAAAGAATAATTACAGTGGTAAAAAAAAAGAAGTACAAAAAAATAAGAAAATTAATTAAAGTTATGAAAATCAAAATCACTCATTGTTTCTGAAGGCTTTTAGGACAGTTAATACCAATTAAGAGATATAAAATTAAATTAAATTAGAAAAACAATTAATAAGGATATTGGGTCCTGAGCAGCATTTTATGCTGAGCATCCGGTACTTCAGTCCACATGGTCTCAGGGCGATCAATGGTAATAAATGAGGGGACCTACAGATTGAGCGTCGTGCAAGTCTCTGAACTTCTATACCTCTATCTCCTGGGCGTATGGTAAGGCGAGGTCGAGAAAATTTCTGGTGGCAGCCTCAGAGCAGTAAGGACCTCCAGCTTCTCCAGGTGAGCATCAAAAGACAGCAGCGGGGTGTTCACCTGGCGATTCAAACCTCTAAAAAAGTCAAGGCGGGGGAAAGCGCGCTTCGTAGCGGCAGCCATCTGTGAGTTAAGGAACCGGTATTACAAAATTTAAACATTGCCCCTTGCCCAACTGAACCTATGTAACTTTAGACATATGGTTGCATATGTCCACATTTTCCTACAATTTTATAGAATAAGGAACTCAATAAAAACGACTAGGTTGGTCCCAGAAGGCCCTTGAGACCATTCTAACAGCCCTTTCAAGCCCTTAGTATCCTATATCAATAGCAAGGGCTGACACTTAGGCAGGTACATGCTGTCATCTTACAATGGACTTGCATCAGTCATACTATTTTATGGTTAACATATGTAAGTCAGTACACACAAGTCTTAGGTCATGGTCTCTTTCTTAGAAGCCTCACACCCTGCTTCTAGTCCACGCCTTTTTTCCCCTTCCAGATATTTACTTCTAATTTCATAGGCTCCCCCTAATTTCGTAAATTATCTGATTGGCCCAAACCCCTTCCCCTATTTCACAATTCTTCCTACCCTCTCTTCCCAAGTGTTCATACATATTTCCTAGACAAGATAGCTAAGTAAGAAGTAAGAAGAAGAGAGACACTCTGTAACAGTAACAGTAACATGTAGTTCTTGTAAATATGTTAGAATAAAGTAATTTTAGTCTTCACTGATTTTTTATGATATGTAACTTGTGTTACCTAAACTGACTCCTACGGTTCGCGGAATTTCGAAGGCGCTGGAGAAATGGCGCGAAATTCAATTGACTTTATTGACTACTGAAAGAATGTTTAAATCGTAATGTATTTTATAGCTTGACAATATGCATGGCTAAGGCTAAGCAACGTAATTAATTCCATTATTTTTTTTTTAAAGTAGAAAATAAATATTCCATTTTTTCCTGTTATTGTTAGTGCTCAACAAATTTTTTTTTTTTACATTTCTTCTTATTGAACATAAGACTTTTCAATTTCGTACGTGTTTTCATTCAGTAATAATTTTTCCTAACGCTGGGTGAGGATATTTATTTAATTTAGTTACAAAATACGCTCTATGTTATAATCTGAAAAGGCTATTTTTTTTTATTATTTACTTTTTTGTCCCAATTCTTAAATTTTTTGAGGGTTATTAATTGACAACTAATTACTTATTTGTTGATAAATCTCATATTATTGTTTGTTTTTATCGCTGTTGGGGGTTGAGTATCTGAGGTGGGGGACCAGAAGTCTATCCACTTTCATATTTCCCATTTTTTATTTGTTTCAAATTTAAAAATGTTCGCACTATACGCGCTGTGTCTAAAAGAACCGACTGTTGAGCCTCTCTTAACACATTAATAGGCAATCATTTGCAAACCATTCGCACCTGTCATGTTGATTTTGGTGTTAGACCATTGCTGGATATTATAAATGGAGTGATGGTAACACCTATCAAATGATATGGTCCCCTCATCTCTATCGCCAATCCCTGGTATTTACTCAATTTTGCTTCCACAATGGAGCTTATATTATTATCGTGAGGGATCCCGACATCAATAAATTCCGCTTTCTTTTTTCTTAGATCAATAAGGAGGTTATCTGGTTTATTAAGGTGCACTGTATGGTCCGAAATAATGGATTCATGCTAATGGGGCTAGACAGGTTTTTTTTGGAGGACTCTATTTGGCTGGTACTTGTAGTATGAGCCGAATCCTCAATCAGGCCACACTTCATCGCCAGGGCCTGATGAAAAAATTTGGCCACATTGGTGTGTTTCTGGAGATATTCCGCACGAGCCAACACTCCACATCCACCAGTGATTTATTGGATTGATTCTAGCGCCACCGAGCATAATCAATTGTT
>NW_027105968.1:449905-466441 GCF_000696795.3 Halyomorpha halys
AAAACACTAATTTTTCCTTCGGAGTTCTATGTCTTAAAAACTGCCAACAACACTAGAAAATATAAGAGAACATTATCTAAAGAAGAGTAAATTTGTTGAATATTAGCCCTAAATGAGCTATTTACGTTCAATAGCTCCCGAGATATAGTTTTTTTAAAAAGCAAAATTTCTTAAAAATCTACTGAAAGATTAGTAGTTATTTAATTTATTTTGAGAATTCTCTACCTCAGGAACTATGTGACGTACAGATATCTATTAGCATTCAAATTAAAGCTAGTTTAATGGACAATAAAGAAGTTTATGACCTTTACCTTCATAGAAATAGTAGGTTTCTAGATATTTGCTAAAATAAATTGATTTATTAATAAATGACTTCATTTCAGAAACCATTAGACTTACAGATGTCTGCTAGCGCTCAAATTATAGCTAGTTAAATTTACTACAAAATAGTTTATTATGTTTATCCTTGTCGGAGTAGTAGTTTTTATAATATTTGACAAAATAAACTCATAAAATGTTAATTTCCAGTTGTTCGTATAAAATGTTAGATTTTTGAAAAAATATATCTCTAGATCCATAAGACGCACACATATCTGTCAACACCCAAAATAAAGGAAATTTAACTTGCTATAAAGTAGTTTATGACATTTATCTTCGTAGGGGTAGTAGTTTTTATGACATTCACATATGAATATGAATTTGGCAAATGAAGGTTTGTCCGAACAACAATAAATCAACTTACTTTAGCAAATTTCATGTAAAATATTACTCCTACGAAAATAAACATTATAAACTACTTTATAGCTCATTAAATTAGCTTTAATTTGAGTGCCAATTGTGATCTGTAAGTCAAATGGTTTTTGAGATATAAATTTTTTAAAAATAAATTCACTAACTACTGATCTTTTAGTACGTCCCATACAACATTTTTATGAAATGTTGCTTTTTAAAAAGCTATATCTCGAAAAATATTTAACGTAAATAACTTTATTAGGGCTCATATTTTATCAAATTTACTCTTCTTTAAATGATGTTCTGCTAGGTTTTCTTGCGTTATTCCTACTTTTTTACGATATAGAGCTCCGAATGAAAAATTAGTTTTTTTTATCGCTTTGAAACAGCCGCCATTCTTTATTCCCCTTACCTATACTTGGCAGACTCATTCATTTTAACTATTAATTATACATAGTTTTCATTAAATTAATCAAAAATTGGGGTGATATAACTGCCTTTTTTCTCCTCTTGGGCTCTTATACTATAAGTTATATTTATAGTGCGTGTAATATAAATCTTAATCCCTAACTCCCTCTGTCAGCAACACAGAAATGTATATATAAAGGATTAATTGATAGAATAAAGCAGTCTATTAGTAGCAACCGTGATTGTGATTTCTTGTCCCTGATTTCCTTTTGTTTTGAGTTTTTGAACCCACTATAGCTTAATTTTTTATAAATATATATACTTGTACTTTAACAAACATGTTTCAGGTGCGTTCATGTTCCTAGGTTCTAGGAAACTAGCTGAGCTAGTTTTTTTCACAGGAGAAAAGGTTAGTATTTTTCTTTCAATAACGAAAAGCCCTTCACCACAAGAATTTCGTATATTCGGAGGTTAATTTTTGTAAAAAAATAAAAAGTTACTACTGTCTAAATTGTCGTTGTAAATAATAATATTAGTTCAACAAATGTTTGCTCTACTGTTTTCTACATATCCCTTATTATTTATTTGAAACTGCAAGGATAAAATATTTAGTATTTTTTTCCCAATCATTAAAACCGTCTTAAGGATAAGTCCGAAAATAACGTTGAATAAAATCGAAAATGACCTCAGAGAAATGTAAAAAGGTATTAACCGATCCCGGGAATTCCACTCTGTAGTGACGGAAATAAGAGATAAAAATAATAATTTATTAGCTACTCTGCTGGATATATTGGATACGTTTAAGGATCACTTTGAAAGTATTTTGAATACGGGAAATAATTGTCAATTTCCTCTGACTAAATACCGGAGTGCTGAACCGTGGATAGAAGAACCGAGTCAGGAGGAAGTCGAAATGACCTCAAAATAAAAACCTTATAAAGCAGTGGGATATGACAGTATTCCTAGTGAACTTATCACGGCATGTGGTGAAACTGTAGTTTCTAAAATATACCTTTTGGTTAAAAAGATCTGGAAAATTGAGGAGATGGAAGGAATCTCTACATATACCTGTTCACAAACGACGGATTGTAGTAACTATCGAGGAATTTCACTCCTTTCTGAATGTTATAAAATATTTACGCTAATCTTGACGAGTCGAATCACGGAATACGCTGAAGAAATTATCGGAGACTACCAATGTGGTTTTAGAAGAAATCGTTCAACTATTGATCAAATTTTTTCATTACGGCAATTCTTGCCGAAAAAATTGGAATACAACATGGTAGTTCATCAGCTTTATATAGATTTCCAAAAAGCTTACGATTCTATTGACCACCAGAAGCAGTATAATATTATGATTGAACAGGAAATACCAAAGAAGTTAGTAAATCTAGTACGGATGTGCATGAACGAAACGTATGATAAGGTACGAATCGGTAAACATCTTTCTGAGAAATCCCAGGTCCGAGCAGGTTTAAAACAAGGTGATTCTTTATCACCTATTTTATTTAATCTAGCACTAGAATACGTTATTAAAAGTGTGATAAATACCGAAGAGGGTTTAACTTTGGGTGGTGAAATACCGGTGTTTGGGTATGCTGAAGATGTGGTATTGGATGATGACAAAGAAGCTATAGAAATAAATATAATCACGTTAATTAACTCCAGTAAGGAACTAGGTCTTGAAATAAGTGTGGATAAAACAAAATACATGGTTAGCAGTTGAAACGCGTGCTATTTCGGTGATATAGATATAGGAGGAAATACGTTTGAACCGGTAGATAAGTTTAATTATTTTGGTTCTACGGTAACTATAAAAAAACGAACTTTGAAACTGAAAAACTGAAAATTGAATTTTGAAACTGCTTAGCTCGCGCCTTATATCAAAAAACTTAAAAATTAGAATTTACAAAACCATTATCCTTCCCACTGTTCTTTATGGATGTGAGGCGTGGCCTTTTACACTAAGGGATGAACAGCGTCTTCAGGTTTTCGAAAATAAAGTATTACGCACAATATTTGGACAAAAAATGATGAATTAACGGAAGAATTTAGAAGATTACACAACGCTAAATTAAGGAACCTACTGCCGACAAATATAATTCAATTTATAGCATTAGTATAAGATGGGCATGTAAGATTGTAGGGCTTAGTAACAAGCGGATCCCTAAAATGTTAATAAGCACTGAACCAACAGGTAAACGTCCGAGAGGTAAACCGAAACGTAGATGGGAGGATTGCGTTAAAACTGATTTAGTGGATTTGGGTATGGAGGGTCATCACTGGAAGGATGTATGCAGAAAGCGTTTGGTGTGCGTATCGGCATCGAACCTTCCGGTTCGTTAGGCCTTTATTATTATTATTAAGGATAAGCCCTGCAATCAATAATGAATATGAGTTCATGCATGAGCTGATAAAGATATATGAAGAATTAAATTAAATTAATTAAAATATCAGTAATAGTTAATGAAATGGGGTTCATATTTACGAGTTCATAAAATTAGTCTACTTTAAAATTGGAATAACCTGTTTTACAGTTTAGATAAAAAAATGAAAAATTACGAGACAGAATAAAATTAAAATAAAGAGTTAATAATGAAACAATAAAACCATTTGTATAACGGAACGGGACGTATGGAAACAGCCATTAATAAATTCTAAGGCCCCGGGACAGAGGAAGATGAAAAATGAAATTAGAAAACTGAGTAACAACAAGAGACAAAGTTCCTTGAAATAAAAGAGCCCCAAGCAGCAAAATTAAGAGAAAAAACTGCCCTTGTGTTTTCTAATTGCAAAGGAGCGCTCTCTATTACTTTTCTAGAAAACCTATATAAGGCTCGGTATCAAAATGGGGTATCTGAAAATTTCTGAGAGAACTGTTATATTTAAGGTAGCAGTTAAGTTCTAATGTTGATATTCGTTAATTGATAGTTTTTTATGTTTCATTGAGGTTTTATATATACGATATTTTGTTACATTACAAAGAATTTTTTTTTTAATTTTTTAAAATTTTATGTTTTAGTGTATCTTCCTCGATTTTGAACAAGCTTTTGATCGAGTCTGGCATCCAGGTCTGCTCTATAAACACTGGGTGGTTCCCTCCCAAGATTTTCAAGTGTATATGAAACATACTACATATTTACCTATTTTATTATTTTATACAGTTGTAAATTACTATAAATAAATAATTTAAAAAAAAATGGTAATTGTTAGAATAAGATTATTTTGTATAAAAAAAGTGCCTTAAACTTATAGAATTTTTAACAGAGTTTAATCATAATTACTTAATAAAAACAATACGATTAGGGACCGATATTTATTTAGGCTAGTATTGTGTATTTGTCTAGTATAATATGGAGTGTATAAATAAAGATACTTTATCTACTCTATTATATTTCATCAAGTATTGAAAAATTTTATTTTTATATAAAATTAATAGTGAATGTATTTCCCCTCTGAGTATACGGAGTATAGTTTAACAGCCAAGTGGAAATTGGAAATGGATAGATGGAACGTCCATTTCCATTGGCAATTTAACAAGGAGACAAGTGGCATGTTCCATAAAGCAGACAGATATGGCTCCATGTGTGCATTGCAAATGAAGTAATTTCCCCAATCGAAGCATCAGAGGGCAATGAGATGCTCGTTATCCGCCACGTTCCAGTTACTCTATGACAGTAACTTGGTAATTACTCCTGTCACAGTCTGCCAGGCAGGTATCCATCCCTTCCTTCGGGATTCGGCGCTCTAAAGTTCCTTGTGTCGATATAAATTGCAAACTGTTTTTTCAATTAAGTAATATCTTATCAATGAAGGTTTCAATAAAAAGACGATAAGGTTCTATTTTTTTCAGATTTTAATTATTGTAATTTTTCCGAGTTCCCTCTGAATAATCTTCATGATCAAATACTATATAAACCGTTTTAACACCGCAACAAGTTTTAGTGATAATTAACTGCTATGAACGCCGAAAATGCCAGAGAAAGGAATGGGAGGCAACTTCAACGAACGGGTGTGTGGTAGTCGAAGCGACAAAAGCGTGTACAAATAATCCTAAATGCAGAGTTCTGATACAAGGAGAAAGACTCTCACCAATACTGTTCTGCTTAACCCTAGAAAAAGTGATTAGAAGAACATCACAAGAAAATGTTGGAGTGTACGTCGGAATGGAACATAAAATCCTACAGTATGTGGACAACATTACGGTCCTAGGAAGTAACCAAGATGACATGGAAAGACTAACAAGAGAAGCAGAGGAAGTGGTATAATAGTAGTCTTGTATTATAATGGTTACATAATATAATGTAATAGAATAAGGTTTGCAAGTAAAGGAAGATAAATCAACGCATATGATTGTAAGCTGAAAAATCCATCCTAACGACATTGTCTGCGTGGATGAAAAATTGTTTCCGAAAGTATATTCAAATAATTCGGCTCCACAATAACCTTAATAAATCAACAGGTTAACTGACTGAGATGGACCTGTGCATAACAAGCGCTAACAGAGCCTTCTCAATGTCAAGGATGCTGAAATCCCAAAAAATCTCTCAAGATCTGAAGCTAAGGGTGTACAATGTCATGATAAAATCAGCTCTTATATACCGCTCCGTCACCTGGGCTGTAACAGGTACCCTTGAAAACAGAATCGAAAGATTTGAATGGAAGGTTCTCTCCACAATTACAGGAGCCATCTGTAATCAGTGCAATAACACCTAGAGGAGAAGAGCTAACATTGAGCTACTTGCGATATCTCACGATATGGAGGCAAGGAGCTTAAGATGAGTGGGGAGGGGGACATGTGCCTCGAAGCAACCCATCTAACTAGAACTACTCTACACAACAATGAATGCCAGTATAGTTGCTAATAGACCACGTGGGAGGCCAGAAACTAGATGGATAGACAGAATCGTCAAAGATGCGAATAAGTCGATCAACAGGAAAGCTGCATCCCATAATAGGCGGATGTGCAGGCTAGTTCGAGCGCCAAAAGATCTACAAAGTATGTAGAGTCAACCGGAATAAAAAGTTAATGTTATCTAATTAAGGGGTTCTAAACACAAATAATGAACTATGTTAATATTTTTCTGGCTGGATTTAACAGTATGGCTCCTTAAAAATATTGGTGAGATGTTACAGTTGGGGATGAATTCTCTTACCCAAAAGAAATTCAAGGTTCTTCAGAAAATATTTTAATAAATTTTCTCTATGATTGCACTCATAAATGCATAGGACGCAATATAGTTGCAAGGAGTCATAAAGTTCACCCAAAGTTTGGAAGAAATCCTTCTACTTTACCAAGTTATTTGCAGACATCACTAACAACTCAAACACGTGTGTAAGAAGATATGTAGAAGCATTACGTAACCTATAACAGATGAGTTTATTTTATTATGTTTGTGCTCTTTGGATTTAATGCATATGCGTAGGCATTGTAGAATGTGGTTAATGTAAGCAGAATAAATGATAATACTTATCTAAACCGTACCTAATATTAGTATGTTTATTTTTTTATTTTTCATATATGATAAATTGATTACTTAATAGTAGTTCAAAATCAAGTCACAAAATTATCTTCAAAATTGGTGGTACATATATACTCGTGCAAATATGGTATACCATTAACAATAAAACTGTTTTGAGTTATTGAATATACATCAAGAAAGATAAATGAGCGACATGAATCATGAACTATATTATTTCCGATAAATGGCTAAAATGGCTTTTTGCGTTGCAAAAACATCATTTCTGAAAGGTATTTCGTGTCCTTTTATCCCATCAAGAGAAAAATATCTAGGTTTAAATGGCACTATCGATGTTTCATTAGCATCGACCCACCACAACAATACTTCTCCTTCCTGATTCATAGGGCGATTAGTGTTAAGTGTGTAGTACTACGGAAACAAAAATGACCATGCCCAATTGCAGTTGTTTGAAATATTCTACAGGCTGTTCTAAAAAAAAAAAAAAAATACTTCTTTAAGTTTTCAATTAAGATCTGTATACAGTAAAAAATATTTTTACGGAATGATGTATCGAACTAATTTTAATATGCACTACCCCTAATTGTGGAATAGGATCATCTTAATGTATAAAAATAAATATTTATAAAATTAGAATGTACGTTTTGATCATTGCGGTATATCCCTATTTATTCCAAAAAAAAAAAGTAATTTAAACCGATAGAAAAATAATTTATAATAGAATTGTAATTATTAAACAATGAGAGAGTCCAAATCGGATAGTTACATTGATATGTCTTTCAGTCAATTATAAAGGGAATGAATAATTGAATGGAGTTCTTTAATAAATAATAATAATAAATAGCAATACGTAGTGACATCTACGATATAACAAGCATTGTGAACAACAATTTTTAATTTCAAGTCAATTCTCCCAAGCACCTATTATTTAATTTTACAATAATTTCTTCATGATCGCCTCTTTTCTCAGTAAACTCATCAGTGAAACCAATATTTTGAGGGGTCCCTCAAGGTTCTATCCTGGTCCCACTTCTGTACCTCATATTCACAAACGACTTACCGACAAACGACAACATAGTAACTGCGACGTATGCACACAATACTGCTATCATTTCGAGAAGCACAGACCCTTAACAGGCCATGGTAACACTACAAGATAGTCTAAACAATATACAGACATGGTGCACACGATGGAAAATTTAGATTAACAAGTCATAACATGTCACATTTACTCTACGACCCAAAATATGCCCTTCAGTTTACATTGGCAATCACTCTATACCACAAACAAACACTGTAACTTATTTAGGACTTACCTATGACAGAAGGTTGACATGGGGCCCATACGTCAAAACAAAACGTAAAACGCTAAATTTCCGACTGAGACAATTATATTCTATACTGCACAGACGTTCTAAATTATTGCTTAGACAGTTAACATATACAATTACTTACTAAAACCCATATGAACTTACGTCTGCCAAATTTATGGACCTGCTAAAAAGATACAGATTCAGAAAATACAAACTTTCCAACCACAATTTTTAAGACTGGTAAAGAATTCACCACTCTACGTTTCAAACGAGACAATTCACACTGACCTACGCATTCCGACAGTAACGGACTACATTCATATGACTTACAAACCGTTGCACAATACGCTATATGGACATTTCAATAAATTTAATCGACAGTTGGCAACATGACATTCCTGACGTAATTCGCCGTAGGCTGAAGAGGAGTTGGATGCGAGACCTCCTAGTGTAATAAAATAATTTACTTAACGTTGGAAGAATGCATCACTAGATGCTATCTCCCTCATGTCATGCCTTGATAGAACATCTCATTTGCTGGTTGAAATGAACATTTACAGGTGCAAATAAAAAAATGTGAAGAGAAAAGCAATGAAATATAATTTATTACACTTACAGGAAAGACATTTATACATATTGTATGTGTAAAGTTACAACCAAAATTATATACAATTCGATTTATATTTATATTTAACAAACAACCTTAAATAATAACAATATTAGGAAAATTGTAATAAACTCCATTAGCAGTATATTTAATATTTTTGGTTAATGAACTGAAATTTATAATATATGTACACGGTTGTTTCAACATTTCTTATCTTTACTCAACAAAAATTCGAGTTTTCAAAAAAAAAAATCGATAAAATTTCATGAAACCGTATTCCATAGTTGTTTTTAAGAAAAAAAAAATTTTTCAACTGGATATCACGCACTCATTTCAAAACAGCTAAAAAGTGTGGATCACTAAATCAGTGGTGTTTGCTTATGTCTAAATGATGTCACCTATGAAACAATCAGGGTGGCTATCGTTTTTTCTTCTGTTATTACACAGAATGAAGTTTTTAAAACTAAAATAAAAAACTTATCCTGTATCTATAATAATTATAATGTATATGACTGGGTATGATATGATATGAGAATTTAATAATACAATAATATTAACATCGGTTCAATTTTTTTTTTCTCTTTCATCAAATATCGTATTGGCGCGACAAACCATTACTGGGTCATGGCCACTGAAGCAGCTTACGCCATTTTAATCCGTGAAGTGCAGCTATCCGAACATGGAATTTTCCAGATTCTATTTTCCAAGTCCAAAATAGCACCAATTGGCTGATGCTATCCGCCTTCTTATACAGCATTATCTGAATTAACCTGTGACTCCAGATGCACAATGTGATCGGTTCGTAAGGACCAGCCTGGAAATAATTTACACTATTGCTTGACTAGCAATCACGTTTTTGGTTTCAGAGGTATTGAGACAAAGTCTTAGTATCCTAATTTTTTATGAAGACATTACTACCTAAAAATTAAAAAAAAAAAAAAAACTATTATAAAATACTGGAAGATTGTTGATTGACCGTGAGGGATGGTCAGGATACGGTCAGAATAACTCAAATAGTAAAAAAAATAATGAGATCTTAATAATTTACCTTAGATTAATATGAGGTGGAATAAACCTAAAATAAGAAAAATATTAATCAACTACTTTCTACTTAATTCATGGATATATATTTCCAAATTCGTTTGTTTATTATTTTCCTTTGTTTTTATGTTTTACTGAGTGATGGTTATTACATGTATATATATATTTTTAACCCTGATGTAAGCTAGAAATTCAACTCGAAATTTTGATATAAATAAACAAAAGTTTATTTGCTGACCGCACCCTTGAGAACCCTTGAAAAATAACTGTTATTTCCCGCTTTTACTCGCACCTTTATTTCTTCATCAATTTCATTTTTTTATTTTAGTTGCTTCTCTACCTGTTAAAATGTCTCTGTATATATAAACGGTGAGAAACTATTTATGTTTTACTTTTAACTCGAAGACTGATCTACATGACTGTAATAAGGTCAATATGGACATATGGAGTTGAGCTTTGGGGCTCCACTAAACCTTCGAATTCCTTTCGTATTCAATCCTTACAATCCAAAATCCTTGGTAAAATCCTCAGTGCTCCTTACTTTGTCACATATAAAATCATACATGAAGACCTTAATGTTCCCTATGTAACCGATCTAGCCCGAAGCAGATATCACTCCTTCCATTATGACCTCTCCGACCACTCAAACCCCCTATTTTCTAATCTTGCATCCTCTTCTATTCCTGACAATTCCTCCGAGGCGCGTGATAAGAAGTTGGCCACGAGACCAGCTAATGTAAAATGTCATTAGAGTACTACCAATGGGTAGTTTCCCTACACGCCTGTAACACTCCAATTTAACTTAGATCAGATTTATTAAATGTATTAAAATGTACAGTTGTAAATAGCAATAAATAAAATTAAAATAAAAAAAACTTTTAACCCGACAACTACCATTTCATAAATTGCAACAATAGTATTCTAAATTTCCATAATGTGTTTATTTACACTTATATGAATTACCTTCTTAACCCAATTAGTCTCGAGATGTTCCATAAGTAACTAAATATACTATAATAATTAACTACTTAATATTAAATAAATAAATTAATCTCACATATGCGAAATACCACTCTCAGATAGCAATATACCCATTATGCCATAGAGGTATACAAAGGATTATCTGAAGGGGTTTCTCAATTAGTAGGTACTTGAATTAGCATAACCAAAGAGGTTCTAACTATGAAAATCGCCTCTTCCTCATCCTGCATCATTATGGGAACAAGGAAGCAATGAGCTGGCCTATTAATTATGAAATATAACAAGGGAGTACTTGCCTTATTTATTTTATTATGATACTTCTTGTAATCTAATTAATTCGAAGTTTTTACAACGAGTTGTTTGATATTTATTTTTTCTAATTACTCCGATCCACCTATTTCCCCGACCATTGGAAAATGTCTATAATAAAAATGCTTCTCAAACCCTCCTAGCCACTTGAATATCCATCTTCCAACTACCCTATTTCACTCCTCGCCATTATGGGCAAAATCCAAGAAAAGCTCTTATTAAAACGCCTCTGTCCAATCCTTGACTCATATCATGTCATTCCTGACCACCAGTTTGGATTTAGAACATCCCATTCTACCATACAACAGAGTCATCGAGTGGTTGATGTCATGTCTTCATGGTAGCGCGGAATGTATTGCATGGGAGTCTTCCTCGATGTTGAACAAGCTTTTGATCGAGTCTGGCATCCAGGCTGATGATACATGCATACTGTCTGTAAACAACGACCCAACTAATGCATCACAAACAATACAGACACACATAACATCTATTGAAGAATGGTGTCAAAACTGGAGGATCAAAATAAATCCTGACAAATACCATCAGATTACCTTTATTCTTCGTCGTAAATCTCTGCCCTCCTGTCCTACAGTATCCTTTCTAAATATTCTATATAGTTAGAATCTACATACAAGACTGGAACAACAAGAAACTGCACATAGATTCCGATTGCTACTACACTTACTTGACAAACGCTCTAAACTTCCCATTCACTACAAAAAAGTAGTATACACTATGATAATCAGACCAATTTGGACTATCCATAATTCGTAGTGAATCATCCAGATCGCGACAGCGTGAGTGTCAAATCAGTCGTAAAAAAAAAAAATGTCAAAATGTATTATAATTTTTATATATTCTAGATTTGGTCACATACCGAAAATCTCATTTTTGCTCCGCTGAAGTTGGGTGAAAACGTTAGTAAGTTTGTAGCACAGGTTTAAATAATCATGCAGTTAGTATTATCATTAGTAATATAATTAATGTACCTGAATTTTAACTAAATTAAATTTAAAAACTTTTCTCGTGGTACACTTATGATATCGATCAAAAACTAATCGATTTGATTACAGATTTAGATTCATCCTTAATCGACAATTATATACTTCCATCTTAATAAGAACATTTGAATTTTTTTTTAAATGACAAGGTATCTTTAAGGTACATATATTTCAAAATAATAGTACACCTATTCCTTCTGTATAAAGAATCCAATATCTAAAATGGAACAAAGTTGTCAGGGAATTTCCCAATTCAGGTTCCCACTTCGTTATACCACACGACTGAACATTTTACTAAGTGATCGGCAAAAGCCTCACGTACAAAAAAAGTTCTTTTACCTTGATTCGGAAGCTTCTGTAGTATTGGAAACAATATATAAAGGTAAACTAGAGAAAATATATTTGAAAAATAAAGAACAAGCTTATGAACTGAGAAGATTCAATCAATAAACATGCGAGAGGTGTTCATATCCCTATTTGTCAAAGGACTTTTTTTCACTGAAGAAAGGAGACGATTTCTTTTAAATTATATTGAGAAAGAAACTATCATTTAAAAATGATGCGATATTTTTTTTTTTTACAGAGTTTTTGGTGAAGAAGTATTTTATTATGAGTTTTAATAAGTAGGGTCAGGTGGGGTAATTGGGAACATTAATCATTGTCGCTCAAGTGTTAGTTTGGGGAACCAAAATGGGATGGCATTTGAAAGCCAGGGTTACTATGAAGTGATAGAACGTGTTCCCGCCTTTTCTGGTTTTCAGCTGGCAGTTCTGTGATATGATCAGTTAACATAGTGATTAATTTCTGAAAATCAAAGTGAAGGGGCTGGTGATAACAGTTTCTGGTGACAGCACGATTCGTAGGTAAGAGTCATTCTTTGTCAATAATTGTTGCTAATTGATTAAATTTCAATGCTTATTTTGAGTTCAATTTTTTTTCAAAACCTTAGAACCTAATTGATAATACTCAAAGTTGTAGTGGTCATAACAACCACGGGAACACAAAAAAAATTAAATCTAAGACAGCCGGTACGGATGAACCTTAGTCGGTTTTTAATTTAGTAGTATATAACCACCGGTCCTATGATGCTATAATATCTGTTATGACTGTTGTTTTTATACGATTTTCGCCATTTTCCATTACCTTCCACAACCTGTGTGTTAGATATCAATTGTTCCAAAATCATTGGTTTTTCATTGGTAAGTTGCACCTCTGTGCTACTTTTCATTCTTTTCGAGATATTTTTATATGATCTGGGAAAAATATTTATTATCTTTTCTTTTTTAGTTTATGATACAATTATTTCCTAGTTTATGTTTGTCAATTTTTCATTACTACAAAAATGAGAGATAGTTTATTATTTCAATAGATAAAATTGAAGGTACCTTAGAGTAAGCCTTTTTGAAAGTTTGACATTTAAGACTTGTCAGATTTTATTAAAAAAAGTTACTGTAAAATCACTGAAATGTACTTATTTTAAATAATTTATAATATATACATATTTTTATTGTGTTATGTTAAAATACTATCTGATATTTATAGCCAATAGTAATAGAGATTATAGAGCTAATTCACACCATATTTGAAAATGATTATTTAAAATTTAATAATTAAATAAGAAAAAAATAACAATAAATTAAACTTAAAGTAAAATAACATCTTAAACACAATCATTCCTATTACATTGAGCCTGGTGAACTCCGGACCTAGCTTTCCCTCTAATTATTTAGGAAAGAACGGGGCTCCGGAACATTTCAGAACTTCTATCCCAAACACTTCACTGGTTTTAAAAGCCAGTGGAGGATGAGTGAGGGCACAGACGCTGAGGACATGAATGGAGAATTTAGCCCTTTCTAGAACTCCAAAGGAAGCTAAATGAAACAAAATTTATCATACACAATTTTTTTCGAATAATCGTTTTTAACTAATTAATTCTTAAAAATTGAAATAAGTCAAATTAGTTAATACTTACGGAGCGCACTAATGGACGGAATAAAATATTAAATTCAGTGAAAGTTTATCCAAATTACCATGAATTCATTCGATATTATAAATACTTAAATACACATATTTGATTATTACATTTTAAGCTTATGCTCAACATGTAACTGAAGCATGAATAACCCCTGCGCCTCTCCACACACAGTGGACGTACCCTTATCAATCTTAAAATACCTTCGGGTAAAACTAGGGTTTAGAATGTAGAAAAAGGGTATATATCTAATTGTACCTATTTTCTACAGGAGAGTACGAAAAAAAAAATCTTGTGAATCTCTCAGAAACGTGTAACACACACTCAGCGGTCTCGTCGACAAATACCTAAGAACACCTCCGGGTATAACAAGGTTTTTTTTTATTTTTTTAAAATTTATTTTCAGAATCCCTATAATCCGAAATTAACAGAAAATTAATAAATATATACATATAAGTATAAAGATCTAGCATAACAACATTTTAAGGAGACTTTGTAGTAATGAGATGGGCTGAATTTGAGTTCATGGTCTTGAGTCAAGAGTGTTGGGGCACACCTAACCTACGTTCGTGGCTTCTTGTTGGTCTGCAATAGTCAATTAATCAGAAGACGTCATTATTTTGACAAAAAAAATTTTTTTTAATTGTTGACATGAGAAAAACAAATTTTGAAATTCTGTGCCCAATTATCCCGAGGTAAAAATCTCAGGGGTAATTGGGAATGGTCACACCCAGGTCGTAAAAGAATAGTTACACCAAAATCAGCTTGAAGTATTTAATTTAATTTTAAATATTCTTGACATTTTGATATTCTCATATCACATCATGTAAAAATTGATCACCTTTTTTTCATTGTTATAAAAAATTAAATTGAGGCATGTAAATAGAAAAGACTTTATGTACTAAAAAACTAGTTTGGAGAGAAAAGGGGGAAAAACAGGATCATTATCCTGTCAAAATATCATTTTTCGTATTTCTGATCCTTTTTCCATTTCCATTCCTCAAATATTCCCGTTGTATGTGACCGTATACAATAACGAGCAAGGGTTAACATAAAACAGAAGTTATATGATGTGCACATTACACCTGATTTTCTTGATTGTACAAACGTTTTAAACACATTTTACAAGTTGAATCAACTTATAAACCACAATTGGCATGTTTCAATATTTCCAATTAAAATTCGTCCACAGAACGATAGTATCTCTATCGGTTCCTGATGGGAACCGACTGAAGAAGTATGCGCTATATTTAATTCAAACACTAGATACCATAGACCCCCTCGCCATGGTATGCTAGATATGAATATCTATAATTAATCATTGGAATTCTTCTCCAACGGTATCGTGTTCACCAATTTACTATGCTATTATTATTATGAGGTGGACTCCAGGGATTCCTAATTATACAGTAAAGTCTTTGTAACATATTTTATATTTACAATCATATATACATTAGCAAAAATAATATATTGGGAGAGCATGGTAGATCTGTTTCCTTATAATTTAATTATTATATTATGAATTGAGAAGTACCAGTTGGGATCTTTGATATTTATACTGACTCTAAGTTATTAATTCTATTATTGCCAATCAAATTACAACAGTAAAGGCCTTACTTGTTTTAATGCGCTTGTCAAGCTTGGCTGTAGTAGCTGAGCGGATCTGGCGGTCACGCGTCATCCGCCCTTTGCTGGCGACCGCTGCTGAACCCCTGCGATGTGTGACTTCCTCCTCTGGCCTCCATCTGGTCAGCCGCTCTGGACTGTCCTTTCTCTGCCTCTCAACTGTCTTCCCTCTCCTCAACTCTCCTCTTCCCAGACTGTGTTTAATTGTGTTCCGATGGTCTTCAAGTGCCCTCCTCCGTTCCTCCTGCTCCTTTTTGCTTCTTCTCTCCCCTCTACTTCTAATTATTCCCTATTACCGATCTCCGTTCTTGTCATTGGTTCTTCTATGCTCCCACTTAGAGATGCAACATCGATAAAAAAAACATCTATGTTCAATGTTTTTCAACATCGATGTTTTTTTTAGCCATTTCTGTATCATAAAGACTGTTCTAAACACTACGTATGCTCCGGCCAGTCAGAAGTGCTTTTTCAATCAATCAATAGGACATGGATTCCAAAAAACATCGATGTTTTTGAACAACTATTTCAGAAACATGAGTCTGTTCCAACAATCACGCATTCTAAGGCTTGTCAGAAGTAGGTTTTGGAACTAAGAATCCAACATTGACAACAAAAAACATTGATGTTTTTAATATATCGTTGCTTACAATACATTACCCGAAATACATCGATGTTTATGAATAACTATTTCAGAAATATAAGGTCTGGTCCAACGATCCCGCGTCCTACGGCCTGTAAGAAGTGCTTTTCGAAATAAAGAGTCCGACAACGATTAATAAGACAACGACTAATAAAATATCGTTGCTTACCATACATTACTCAAAATACATGGATGTTTTTGAATAACTATTTCAGAAACATAAGGTCTGTTCCAACGATCCCGCATTCTACGGCCTGTAAGAAGTGCTTTTTGAAATCAAGAATCCGACAACGATTAATAAGACAACGAATAATAAAATATCGTTGCTTACCATACATTACTCAAAATACATCGATGTTTTTGAATAACTATTTCAGAAACATAAGGTCTGTTCCAACGATCCCGCATTCTACGGCCTGTAAGAAG